>NC_136001.1:34514813-34547313 GCF_048128805.1 Centroberyx gerrardi
GACAGCATATTAATTTTACTGTAAGTGATTCTGTTTCTCATGTCTCCTGTAGTGATCTGTTGCCTGCTGTCAGGTGATAAATATTCCAACAGCAGTGAAGATTCAACTACGTTTCTCCTCCAGGTCCCGTTCAATCAAGAGTATTGATCATGATTAGTAATCTTGATTCGATGAACAAAATTATTTTACTGCACTTTTCTGGCATCTTAAAGCAACACAGTGACTTTTCAGCTACAGCGGGCGTCTAAATGAAATGTTTCGATGCTGCTGAAATGCCGATATTCAACTACATGATGATGTAGTGACTTGAACGTGACTAAACCATGACTTAGTGACACTCCCATGACTAATATCTACAGTTTCCATTTTGATTCATTTTGCAGAGCAGCTGATTCTGATGAAATTCAGCAGCAAACAGACTTACTCATTCTCTCTCTCTCTCTCTCTCTCTCTCTCTCTCTCTCTCTTACACACTCTGTTGTAAGACGGTGAGTCAATGCTGTAAAATTTCTTAAGAAAAAAAAAATACAAAAACAGCAATTATAAACATATAATTTGACTTTGGGGTCCCACTGCGACAGTTTAGAGAGAACATTACAACACCAACACAAATTCCTCTCTATTAATTGTGCTTGCGCGTGTGTGTGTGTGTGTGTGTGTGTGTGTGTGTGGGAACAACAACAAGCCAGTTTACCTCATTTCAGCAGGAACAGTATGTCTCAACAGCACATGGTTCTGATGTGAAAGAGAGCAGAGATGAAATTCCCACGAAAAAGCGACAGAGGAAAACAACGGGAACATCGGCACCAGAGAACTGGATGATGGGAAAAGATCAAGAGGTGACAAAAAGA
This sequence comes from Centroberyx gerrardi, assembly GCF_048128805.1. Lineage (NCBI taxonomy): Eukaryota > Metazoa > Chordata > Actinopteri > Beryciformes > Berycidae > Centroberyx > Centroberyx gerrardi. Next base: position 34,515,665 of record NC_136001.1, read on the forward strand.
GAAACGGACAAATCATATTGGGGAAAAACCACATAACTGCAATTTTGGTGCTTCAAATCAAAGTTTCCATGGTGATTTATGTGTTGATAAAATTTTGTGACCCTTGGATCCTTGAAACCTTTTCAAACTCCAGTGAATAATCTCAAAGATAAACATCAGTGAGACAATAAGAGTTTTCTTTGTTCCTGAAAAACAGACGTTGTTCTTACGTCCAACAACGACGTCTAGCTTTAGAAGAGTCAAATAAGGAACGCTTTAAACCCCTTCGGACCTGGCAGACTGTTTTTAAACATATTCCACACTGAAATTTGTTTTCACTCTCAGATTGCGGCCACAGCATGTCCAAAAAGTTGCCCAAAAACCCGCCACTCCTGGCATTTATTTTGTAGCCGGGGACTACATTTTAAAACTAGCTCAATTTGGCAGGAAAACTATGGACCCGGAAACACTGCCTGATTGAATATCAATACATTTTAAGCAGCTAACAATTCAATACGATTAAATTCAGACCTATCTTGATGCAATACAATGCAATCATGTAATCTTTCATTTTACTTCTACTCTAGTTTGACCACTGGTTGCAAGAAGGTATCTTTAGGCATAAATTAATCCATTAATTTGAGAGAAAGATGTACATTAAAATGGTCTCCTTCATATTTTCATGACCATATTTACCATGTCGGTAGTAAATGAAAATCAGTCAACTCAAAATAATCCTTTCAAACAGGCCGTTGTTTATTAATAATGCCTTGCTGCTATGTTTATATGTGCAATGCTTCAGTAATTGATTTTGACCCTGCAGAGCTGTTGGAGGAACATTTTTGGGACGGCGTTGTTGGTCGGTCGCTCCGTTCACGTCCCGCGGGCCGCGGGGAGGTCGCAAACAAAATGGATGATTCTCTCTGGGTCAGTCTTGACCAGAGTTGCAGATACACAGAGTTTGGCCATGGCAGCCATGTTGGCTCCACAGTACGTCTCTGATGCGTTCAGGTCTTGTAACTGAACGAACTGACAGATAAAAGCCAATACCAAGTTCCCCTCACATCAGAGGAAGTGGAAGAACAGGACGACGTCTCACTGCTGAAACTTGGAAGCGTTCACGTGTTTAACTCGTTAAGAAATGAGTTTTAAATCACTCGTAAACACACTGCTGCAGACTCGCTTTAACTAAGTAGTGTTGGTTGTATTATTGTTAATATAACTGGTCATTTAGATTTTTATGATCTCTGAGTGCTGACCGGTGGATTCTGCAGTGTTTTCTGCCTGTCGACACTTCAGAAATTTTGCATTTATCCACGGGGCAACAAACTGATGATCCAATATTGTGCGAAATTTTCCATTTTTCTATTTTAGATTTTCTATTAGAATACTAAACTGGTAAGTGGTTCAAGTCAACACACACACACACAGAGATGAAGGAAGGAGAGATGAAGAAGGGATGGAGCGAGAGAAATGAAAAACGCTAAAAAGCCAAAACCAACTAAATAAATATCAGATCCAGCTGCATAGTGAAGGTACAGTACCAACAAAAAAAAAGACACCAAGCAATTGATCAATCATCAATTATTATTATTGATCCCAAAGTGAACGTTAAAGATGAAGAACAAACGTTTCTACATTCTGTTGGTTAATGTCGTCCTCCTCTTCCTCCTCTTCCTCCTCTCTGTCCGTCTCAAACTCCTTCGCTCGGTTCAGAGCCAACAGACATTAAACCAGTTTTAAACTCCTCGCCTGGTCCCAGAGCATTGTGGGTATTCTCCTCCCAGCTGATCCCAGACCAGTCGATAATCAGTTTGTTGGGTTTTTTTCCTTTAATCTTTTGTACAAAAATATGACGACTGAGAACTGATGCCAGCGCTGGATCCGTTTACATCGTCTAATCAATAATCAACAAAAATACAATCGAGATATATATAGATATACATATATATAGATCTCTCCCAGGAATAGAAGCACTAATATATACACACACAGGACTGCTGCGGGCTGATTGGGTCCAATCAATCAATCGATTAACATAAACTCTAAGACTGATATAAGCAAGGCATCTGTTCTCTCTCATTAACGATATAAACATTTGAATCAACTGAGCCGGTTTGGCTGAGAAACTCCAGACTGACTGAACAGGTTCACTACTAACAGGCAGCTAGATGTTTAGAAGAGAACAGGACTGACCTGGAGACTACACTAACTCACCAGACAACTACATTACCCAGTATGCAACTGGTGGTGTCTGCTGGTTATTTACACCCTGCTCCAGCAGATCGCTGTCCGGGCAACAGTCAGAGGCAACATCGGCCCTACGAAGACAACAGCCAGCAACTGCAGCGGGGTAAGAGTTGGTACTGAAGTGGACTATAGGTCATTTAAATCGCTTTTATGGTTATAATTTTTGTATACTGAAGTCTGAACCCCTGGCATGACCTTTGACCCTTTAAAGCTCCCATATTATTCAGGTTTCATGTTTTCAAATCTCCTCTGGCTCAGGATCAGAATAATGTTCTTCATGATGTTTTGAGAGTTGAATTAAATGAGTTAAACTGAACTAATGTGAAGACTTAAGTCGTCACAATACTGGCTCCTGATTGGCCGACAGCAGCGGCCCCTCTAATTCAAATGAGGTAAACCTGCTGAGTGGAGGCTTTCAGTTCAAATGCTGCAAACTGGACTCTGATTGGACGGATTCCAGTCATTCTTTAGTGAGGGAGCTAAGATAGAAAATAGAACTTTGAATTTAACCACACAAACAAAATCAATGTTCAAGTCTTCATTAAACATCTTTGATCATGTATGCACTGTATAAATAAAGGAAACTTTGAATTCCTATAATATGGGAGCTTTGAAACACCAAAAGCAGTTCCTGCTGTTTGTCTTTGAAGAGCAGAACAGAAACAGTTTTCCAGTGGTTACGACAAACAAGCCGCCATGTTGGAGGAGCGACAACAAAACCAAAAGTCTGTGATGTTCCCACCTCTTCCTTCCTATTGGATAATCTCATAATGCGTCAAAATGTAATAAAAAGTTCCTCTAAACATGCAAAGAAACCAGTTAAAGGGACAATTAAAGAGATTTTCTGTCTTATAGCACAAACAGACCATAATATATCTGTACCAGAGATAATGTAAACATCTTCAGACTGATACTGACACACATTCTAACATAACTACCATCTAATATAATAATGTATTACATTATTGTGGAAATTTCTCAACAATATCAGGTTTTATTATATTTTGGACTCCTTCAGATGGCTGCTTTATTACATTTTGACAAGTTATTACATTATCTGACAATTATTATGTTATCATTTGCTGCTGCTGACGAAAAGAAAATATGTCTGTTCTGTGAGGCAGCAGGAGGATCAAATTATAAAATAAAACAGGAAATAAAGGAAAAAAACAACAGAGGGAGAAGGTGATGATGTCACAGCCTCTCCTCTTCCAACATGGCGGTGTGTAACCAGCCTTTAAACCACGACAGGCCTCCGTTTCACCAGCAACTGTGACCAACAGTATTTTATCTTTATCATTTTGTTCCTCATAGCCCGCTATGTTATCAATATTAATTTAGTCCCAGTTGCCGATCCCCATCTCCTGCAACATGGACATTGCCTCTAAAAGTTGCCCCATGCGTCCCTGTCTTCTTATTGTGATTCCTCATATTAAACTAGTTATTTACACAGTACAGAAGAGACACGGGAGCATCTGACATCCTTCCCCGCTCCCGCTGGCCTTCACCGGAGCCGCGTGGCGTCCCGGGGGGGGGGGGGGGGGGGGGGGGCTGGGGAGAGGGGGAGGCGGCTTGACCGGTCGCTGGTTCAAATCCCTGAACCCCTGAACTGTCTGGGAAACTCTGCGCTCCGACGTGCCGCTGAGCAAAACACTGAACCTCCCCAAGGGCTCCGAGGGTTTGAAATATTTACATCCCGGGGATTCAGCTGACGCCCAGAGCCACTTATGAGTGTGCAGGTTCAGGGGTTCAGTGTCTTGCTCAAGGACACTTTGACAGTTCAGGGATCGAACCCGAGACCCTCTGGTTACAGCGCGATGTCACCGACCGCTCAGCTACACTGGACAAAGCACAGCCAACGAGGAACTTACTTCCACAAATCATGACTCAACCGTGTGATGTTGTGGAGCAGTTCTCGGACTCATTGACAAATGCTAACTCCACCCTACTGGGATTCCAGACAGGAGGCAAATCAAACGCACCCGGTCCCGGCCCACAGTATTGGAGAGGATGTGAGATGCTCGTCGGTCCATGTCTAGCTAACTTAACAGGCCACATAATGATCAGCTGACCAGGAAGTGAATTCTAATCAAACAACCAATCAACAGTTGACACAGTGCTACGGGACATCCTAATTGGGTAAGACCGAGTCAAACGAAAAACTTTATCAACAGTCGAAATGAAACAAGAACCAAAAAAGGCAAACAAAAAAACAGTCGCTTCAGCAACAGGGAAGTAAAATACAATCTCAAAAAACCTTTAAAACAATCAGAGGAATCTAAACGGCCTAAAAGGAAGCAGAACTTATAAAATAAAATAAAATAAAACACACTTTGAGTTCCAACGATAGACCGGAGTGTCCGATGTGGATCCACGATCCGTCTATTGAACGACAAGTCTCCGTGTGTGTGTGTGTGTGTGTGTGTTTCACTTGCTGTGTGGGCAGTTATGCCTCTACCTGGGCATGCCGTCTACCTGGCCTATATCAGCGCTTGTGATTAAACAGCAGGGAAGCAAAACGACCACCAACATCTGTCTGTCAGCCTCATTTGTGATTGGTTGGAGGTGGCAGCAAAGGGGCGGAGCGATCGTTGGTCACGGTCCGTCGGAGCTTTACTCCTCTGAGGAGGGTCGCCATGTCTCCTCCTCCTCCTCCTCCCCCCTGGCTCAGCTCTGGGTCTTGGTCCTGGGCCGGCAGCGGAGCCTGGGGCTGGTAGTGAGCGCCGTGCCCCAGAGCGGAGGCCTCTGCCTGGGCAGCGGAGGCCGGCTGCTGCTGCTGCTGCTGGAACAGCTGCTGCTTCTGCTGCTGATTCAACTGCTGCTGCTGGTATTGTTGTTGTTGTTGTTGTTGATGATACTGATCTTGTTGCTGTTGATGTTGCAGCTGTTGCGGTTGCTGAGGCAATGACTGCTGCTGCTGATGTTGAAGCAGTTGCTGTTGTTGATTTAGTTGCTGGTATTGTTGCTGTTGATGATATTGCTGCTGGGTTTGAAGCTGCTGATGCAACGACTGCTGCGGCCGGTAGTGCTGCGGCTGCTGTGCGTTGTGTTGCTGTTGGCTGAGTTGCTGAATTTGTTGCTGCTGTTGGTGATTTAGCTGTTGGTGCAGTTGCTGTTGTTGGTGCAGTTGCTGTTGTTGGTACTGTCTCTGTTGTTGCTGTTTGGCGGCGCTGCCCTCTGCCGACAGCGAGGGGACGGTGGGTACGGGCACCGGGATGGGCATCTGACCCGGGACCAGCTGGTAGTACGGGGACGAAGAGGAGGAGGGGGGCAAGGCGCTGAGGCTCTGTGTGGAGGTGCAGAGTTTGCTGTGACCTAAACCTCCGGCCAGCGGAGCTCCTCCTGCGGCAGGAGGCGTGAAAACGTTCTCATTGCTCCCTCCGTTGCCTGCCAGGGCTTTCAGGGGCACCTGGGGGGTGCAGATGGGGATGGGGACCCCCCCGCTGATCGTCCCCCTCCGATACGCCGGCTTCGACGACGGTTTGCGCCTGATGGTCGCCGTGTGAGACTGCGGCTGGCGAAAGGAGCCGCCCATCAGCTCGGGCTCGGCCAACAGGCTGACGGTGGAGGCGGGCCGTTTGGACTGCAGCAGCTTCCTGTACTGGAAACTGAGGTCGGAGTTCCTCGGGATGGTCGACGACTTGTCGAAGTCTGATTGGCTGTTACCATGGAGATGGGAGAGGTGATGCAGGGAGATGGAGTCAGCATCGCCGCCGTGGAGAGAGATGGACTCATAGTCAACTGGAGAGAGAGAGAGAGAGAGAGAGAGAGAGAGAGAGAGAGAGAGAGAGAGAGAGAGAGAGAGAGAGAGAGAGAGAGAGAGAGAGAGAGAGACAGAGAGAGAGAGAGAGAGACATAGAGAGACAGACAGATAGAGAGAGAAAGAGAGACAGAGAGAGAGACAGAGAGACAGAGAGAGAGAGATTAGTTTCTGCACTGCCTTCAGTTGCACATCTTTTCTGGGTTGAATACATGACATTTGGAAGTGTTGTTTTCTTTTTATCTCACATACAGATGACAGGAGACAGAGGAAAAACTAATTACAGAGAGAGAGATGAAATTAGAGTATGCGTCATTGTGGAAATTGTTACTGTTATCTCATGAAACTCACCACAGTAACCCAGTTACTTAATAGTCACACACACAAATCCAGCATGTACTTTTTAATGTCCCGTATAATGAAGTTAAAAACAGACGCACACGTCACTTGATGAGAATGACGCAAAGCTGCACAATCTGACAAAGGTCAAACACACGCGCACACACACACACACGCGCACACACACACACACACCGTTTTCCCTTTTGCATGTTGAAGGTCACCTGATTATCTGACCAGGAAGTGAATTACACAGAACAGAGAACACACTGACGACGCGAGGATTTGAAGAGTTCGTTTCCAAAACACTATTTTTCACTTTCCATGCATTTTAGGGAAGAGGAAAACACTCGGTACCTGAAGTTCATGGTTCAGTTTCTCTAACCTCCAGAAGATCTGGTCTGTAAGTGTTTCTCATTTAGTCAACCGAGGACTGAAGTTCCCTGCTGTCATTTAAAAAGAACCATTATGTGGTCCAATGTTGTGTTTGTTGTGTCTATCATTTTGTAAGAGAAGGTGTCTCTTCTTTCAAATGGTGGAGATTTCATTTTGGAATGAAACTCTTCATGGCAGCACTGATGGGGAGCGGCCAACAGAAAATAAAAGTTTAGAAAAAGACATTTAATAAGTTGAAATAAGTAGAAAGTTGGCTGCATGCCCTCAGGTCTGATACATAAGTAGTTAATAAAAACATTTATTAAATTAGTTTCCTACCTTGTTACCTACAAACGTTGGCAATGTTTTGATAAACGTCCAAATGCTGCTAACCTGATCCAAATGACTGGTTTTGTAATGGAGCTATGATTTTCTAATGTTTTTTTTTTTTACATGTACTGAGAGAGACAGAGAGGAAGATTATGTACAATTGTATAGTTCATACTTTCAAGCCAAATATATACATATATATACACACACTCACCGAGTACTTTATTAGAAACACCTTACTAATACTGGGTAGGTATCAGCTTTCAGCTCAGTGTCAACCCGCTACCAAAGTGACTTGGACGTGTTGCATTCTGGGATGCTTTTCTGCTCTCCACAGCTGTAAAGAGGTTATCTGAGTTACTGCTGCCTTTCTGTCAGCTCCGACCAGTCTGGCCGTTCTCCTCTGACCTCTCTCATCAACGAGGCGTTTCCGTCCGCAGAACCGCCGCTCACTGGATGGTTTTTGTTTTTCGCACCGTTCTGTGTGAACTCTAGAGACCGCTGTGTGTGAAAATCCCAGATCAGCAGGTTCAGAAATACTCAAACCGGCCCGTCTGGCACCAACAGCCACGCCGCGGTCAAACTCACTGAGATCACATTTTTTCCCCGTTCTGATGAAATGTGAACATGAACTGAAGCTGCTGACCTGTATCTGCATGATCTTATGCACTGCACTGCTGCCACATGATTGGCTGATTGGATAATTGCATGAATAAGCAGGTGTACAGGTGTTCCTAATAAAGTGCTCGGTGAGTGTATATCTCAGTATGGTTTGAATGTATAACCTGTTGTTTGCTGGTTCATTTTATAAACTGCTTCTGCAATTTCTGATAAAACAGAATCATGATGATAAAATAACTGAACAGAAGGTCAGGCAGACAAGAAAGGTAGGCAGGCAGGAAGGCAAGCAGGTAGACAGGCAGACAGACAGGCAGGCAGGTAGACAGGCAGGCAGGTAGGCAGACAGGCAGGTAGGCAGACAGGTAGACAGAGACCTACCATAGAGGGGAGGCTCTCTCTTTACAGCTGGAAGAGAAGGAAGGAGGTTTAACCAGGAAGAATACAACACTACTGAAACTACATGATTCACTAGTAAACCCAGTAAAACAGAAACACAGGAAAACTATTTCACTAACGGTAAACAACTGAAATGATGGATCAAGACAGACAGGAGACAGTATCACAGAAGCACAGAAAAACTAATCTACTAGAGAAATAAAGATAATCCCATAAAAACTAGTCTGTTACAAGTGAAGGAGGATCTAACCAGGTGGAAATGTCTACTAGTGCTGCAAGTCACTTTAATCCAAATGAAATCACTCCGGACAAATGAGATGCACAATAACCTAAAAACCAAAAAAACCTAGGGATTACCATCACTGCAATATTCTGAGGAAATATAATTCCTTACATTTTGATAATTTTTTATTGTATTCAGATGCATGTCTGATGTATAAAATTGTCAATGATCTTGCACCTCCTCCCTTAAAAGGATGTCTGACTACCCCAGACAGCAGTGCCAGGGGGACTGGAGCTTCAGTGAGGGGTGACGGGGTCCCACAGTTCAGGAAGTCAGCCTTCAATCAGCTTTTTCTGTTAAAGTAGTTGGAAAATGGAACTCCATACCTTCCAATATCAGACGGTCCGAAAGCTTTGCAGCTTTTAAATCAAACCTAAAGATCTGGCTTAAGTCAACTCAGTCATGTCACCACTAATGATTGCCTTGTATTGATATTTTTTATTCTGCTATAGTCACTACTATACACTGCTTTTTTATGTACATTGTACTGTGTTTTGTTATCGTATAGCATGTCCTGTGATTGTGTGTGTTGTTTGCATTTCCTGCCCAGGGACAACAGATGCAAATTAGCTGGAAGCTAACTCTGGTGCAATTTTTTTAAAATTGTGCATTGCCCCTGTAAAATAAACAATAAAATAAATAAAAGCTAACTGAGATGTTTAGTCAGACAGACAGACATCCAACCAGCCAGGGTTACATCTGTGTGTGTGTGTGTGTGTGTGTGTGTGTGTGTGTGTGTGTGTGTGTGTGTGTGTGTGTGTGTGTGTGTGTGGTTATATTAACTAATCATCCAACTAATCTCTCAGAAAAAAAATGGTAGAAAAGATGAAGATGTATTGAAATGTAGCGTCTGTGAAGCGTCTCTGCCGGGAATTGAACTCGGTCTCCAGCTTCAGAGTCTGCAGTCTAACAAAGTGGAGAGCAGAGCGACCGACCGACAACACCATCCACACAGCCCCTGCTGTCGCTGGGCGGAAAACGGGAAAGTGAGAAAGATGGAAAGTTTAAAGTACCCTCAGGACTTCGGAGATAGATACCCTCAGAAATCAGAGAGATGGTAACAATCTAAAATTATATTTCACAAATACTTTTCAAAAACAGAAGGCTCAGCTAGACGCTCATAATCAGAAAACTACAGCTTGTAGAACCGAAAGTGCAGCTGAGAAATCTTCGCCCGTCTTAGGCTGTATCGAAGTTAATTTCCCTATTATGATGAGGACGATGAAGATATGTTTTCCTGCCAAACACGAGCGCACCTGCAGAGCCAGACTTAGAGGCTGTGGAGACTCAGCAAGTGGACTTAGAGGCTGTGGAGACTCAGCAAGTGGACTTAGAGGCTGTGGAGACTCAGCAGGCGGAGGAGACTCAGCAGGCGGACTTAGAGGCTGTGGAGACTCAGCAGGTGGACTTAGAGGCTGTGGAGACTCAGCAAGTGGACTTAGAGGCTGTGGAGACTCAGCAGGCAGACTTAAGAGGCTGTGGAGACTCAGCAGGCGGACTTAAGAGGCTGTGGAGACTCAGCAGGCGGACTTAGAGGCTGTGGAGACTCAGCAGGTGGACTTAAGAGGCTGTGGAGACTCAGCAGGCGGACTTAGAGGCTGTGGAGACTCAGCAGGTGGACTTAAGAGGCTGTGGAGACTCAGCAGGCGGACTTAGAGGCTGTGGAGACTCAGCAAGTGGACTTAAGAGGCTGTGGAGACTCAGCAGGTGGACTTAGAGGCTGTGGAGACTCAGCAGGCGGACTTAGAGGCTGTGGAGACTCAGCAAGTGGACTTAAGAGGCTGTGGAGACTCAGCAGGCGGACTTAAGAGGCTGTGGAGACTCAGCAGGCGGACTTAGAGGCTGTGGAGACTCAGCAGGCGGACTTAGAGGCTGTGGAGACTCAGCAGGTGGACGGCGGCCTGCGTTCACCAGCAGCAGTTGATCCTGGGAGAAATTTCCCACCGAGAGCAGAACCCACTGAGGCACCCATCCCCCCCCTACTGAGGTGGTTCAGGGCTTTTATCAGTCTGCTATAACGGTGCTCAGATTACGCCGTGAGGTCAGAGGTCCCTCGGCGAGCTCCACCCCTGCCGCCGCTGACGACGCACTTTGCCCTGCGCCAGCTTTCCCATCAGTCACTGCTGGCGGGTCGGTTAGTGTGTGCAGGAGATCGAGCCTGGAGGAGGCCCGCTGGATTTTAACATCCATCAGACACACATGAGACAACATCGCAGGTTTCCTAACAGACATCAAGAGAGAAGTAGAGATTAGAGATCTCTCACTGTGATGCCCTGGGACGTGACTTGGAGCCATACTATGAAATATTATGATATGTTTTCACAATCTGTGTGTGTTTAATCGTGTTTAATCAAACAATGAAGTAATGAGTTTGGCTATTACTGATTAGTTTTAAAGGGAAATCCCCCCTCAGACCCTCTTCCACTGTTCGATCTCATCAATCTTCCAGGAGTTACTTAGTGGTGAAGTGTTGTAATTTACTTTTTGTTGAACCCACTTCCCCTCAAGCTGCCTCGTCTACTTCTACTACAGTTAGTGATTTCCTAGATTTCCCAGAATGCCTTTCAACAACCTCCAGAGAACAGACCTGAATTCGTTTCATTCAGCTGTGGGTTATATCTGTAGGTGGAGAGCGATGGCGATAGTGATAAAAAGTGAGTTTTTCCAGTCGACAAAAAGCCCCTTACTCAAACCCCAGCCTGTCTCTCTGCTGCAGTGCATGCTGGTCTCTCTCCTGCTCCTGTGGTGGAGAAACTGGTCTCTCTCCTCTTCTACGATGGATTTCTCCCTGTATGATTGTTGAACGTCTCTCGGTGCAAAATGGCGGCTCTAGAAAGAAGCCCTCGCTCTTTGATTCTGAGGGACTGACACCAAAACCTGACGTTTACCGCTGATGTTTTACATCCTGAAACATTTTCTCATATCAAACTCCACTGGAGCTGCTGGAAACATCTGGAGGTGACGTCACCTCGTCTACGATTGGCCGGTTATCCACCAAGAAGAGAAACACAACAAACTACTGAATGGAGCCAGAGATGTAAAGTGCATCACCAATAGTTGTTTTTTAATAGAGTTACAGTGTTTTAAAATGTATTGTTCCTTCTAGTTTGAGTTTAATCACTAATAGTTTGGATTGATCTATATAATGATTTGACCTGTTATATACTCAGAAATCAGGAGCTAGGAACTGGGTGGTGGCTGTTGATGTTTTTAAATTTTCTTCATTGATTTTTGGTGATTTCTGTCCTACCAGCAGAGAAAGGGTGGAGGGTGTGTGGCAGCCAGGCGGAGTCGTACTCTCACCTTCCCTCGGCGGCTGCTTACCGGTCGGGTCGGCTCAACCCGTTTTAAATGTCAGTAGTTGATGTTGACTGACAGCAGATTTTGGCTCATTAGCTGGTCAAACTGAACTTTTCCATGTTGTACAGTTGTGAAGAGAGATCAGGGTAATGATCAAGGTTTATAAATAGAGAGATAAATAGAGACAGATGTGGCAGACTCAAATGTTTGCTCTCTTTATCTCTCTGAACGCATTCATGAAGTAAACTGAACATCGGACTGAACTCTTACTAAAAGTTGTTTTATTCACAACAAATCCCAATGGAAGACCAAAGTGTACTGATACTGTACCACAGTGTGTGTGTATGGTGTCTTCGGAGCAGGGCAGGGTGGTGTGTGTGTGTGTGTGTGTGTACTCACTGTGTGTGTGTATGGTGTCTTCGGAGCAGGGCGGGGTGGTGTGTGTGTGTGTGTGTGTACTCACTGTGTGTGTGTATGGTGTCTTCGGAGCAGGGCGGGGTGGTGTGTGTGTGTGTGTGTGTGTACTCACTGTGTGTGTGTATGGTGTCTTCGGAGCAGGGCGGGGTGGTGTGTGTGTGTGTGTGTGTACTCACTGTGTGTGTGTATGGTGTCTTCGGAGCAGGGCGGGGTGGTGTGTGTGTGTGTGTGTGTGTGTGTGTGTGTGTGTACTCACTGTGTGTGTGTATGGTGTCTTCGGAGCAGGACGGGGTGGTGTGTGTAGGTGTGTGTGTGTGTACTCACTGTGTGTGTGTATGGTGTCTTCAGAGCAGGATGGGGTGGTGTGTGTGTGTGTACTCACTGTGTGTGTGTATGGTGTCTTCGGAGCAGGACGGGGTGGTGTGTGTGTGTGTGTGTACTCACTGTGTGTGTGTATGGTGTCTTCAGAGCAGGACGGGGTGGTGTGTGTGTGTGCACTCACTGTGTGTGTGTATGGTGTCTTCAGAGCAGGACGGGGTGGTGGTCTGGGTGCTGTAGCCGCTGGAACAGTGCAGCGAGTCCCTGCTGCTCCTCGGGGCGTCCGAATTCAACGCACCCAACGTCAACGCCAGCTGATCCCTGGCCGAGCAAGACTGGAGAGAGAGAGAGAGAGAGAGATGATATTATGATGATGAGGAATTGTAATTATGATAATAATAAACTTTAGTTTTTAGTTTTCCAAAACAAATGACAACGCTCCTCATACAAAAAATAAACTGTGAAGAGTGGACTTATATAGAAAGAGGAGAAAAGAGGAGAAAAGAAGAAGAGGTTGAGGAGGAGAGAAAGAGGAAAGAAGAAGAGAAAATAGCAGAGAAAGGGGACAAAAGAGGAGGAGAGAAAAGAAAGGAGAGCAGTAGTGAGGAGGAGATGGAAGAGAAGGAAAGGAAAGAGGAGACAAGAGTAAAGGAGAGGAGAGAAGATGAAAGGCAAGGAGAAGAGAACAGAGGGAACTCAAGGGAAACAGAAGAGTGGAAAAAGGAGGAGATGAGAGAAGGCAAGGAGAGGAGAAATGTGAGGAAAGGAGGAGAAAGGAGAGGCAAGAAAAGGAAAGGACTTGAGACTCTGACTCCTCTCCTGGCTCCTGCTGCCATCTAGTGGCCACTGTGGATTTCTACTTCTGTCTTACTGCATTAGTTGGTTGGACATGGGGGGCGAATTGGGGGTCAAATTGATCTTCATTATAATGCATGGAAAAGATCAAGCAAAAATCACCAGAAATTAATTTGTAAGCCCAAAAATTTTTTTTTTTGACATTTTGTGACCCTCGATCACCGTGACTTGTGCAGTCGTCTGACAACAGAAACCGACAGATCTGTCATGACAACACCTGTCCTGTGTTACACATTATGCTGAAACACTGAATCAGTGATCACAGAGCTATGGGTGATAGAAAGTTGGCTTTTTAACACTGATGGCAATGGTGAGAACCGATCTATACCCTGCGGAAGTACGGCAGCCATGTTGGTGAAAAAGGTCGATAACACCAACACACTCACAGCAGAGTACACACAGATCACAAGCTCTCAGCAAGGGTGTGTGTGTGTGTGTGTGTGTGTGTTACCTTCCCCGATGCAGACATGGCGCGGGCCCTCTCTCCATGGTGTGTGTAGGCGTTGTGTGGGGGGGCCAGCGAGCCGTTCTCCGCCCCTCCGCTCCCGCCGGGGCCGGACCACGGAGCCAGCTGATTGGTGGAGCCGACCGGGTCCTACCGTAATCAGAAATCAATCGATCAGTAAGTAAAAACTACAACACCACTACCGAAATATTAACCAAAGCACACTCCAGTCCAGTATAATCCAGCAGTAGCCACTATAGAAGTCCCTCATCACACATCTATCATCATCAGTAATACTAATAAGAAAGTTTATTTGTGCAGCACTTTTCACATCAGTTACAAAGTGGCAAAAAAAATATATGAAATAAAAGCCAATAACTAGCACTGTATCAGCCACAACAGACAGTATATGCATGTTCTCTGATGCAGGAAGGCAGAACACAGAGCTCATGTTTCAGCCTGCTGGGACTTCTGTAGAGTCTACTTCTGTATGGACGTCAACACAACGCTGAGGGGAATAAATCCTTACAGGGCTTGACATTTGTCAGTTTGTGGAAATAGTTTCTGTATTTGTCATTGAGGGAAACAGGCTCGTTAGCACAGTTAGCCTTGCTCACTGAAACCAAGTGGCCCAGCTAGCCGTAAGCTATCGGCTCTCTGTGCCACTTGGATTAAACGAGACACGCTGAACAAAGTTAAGCAGCCATTTAAGAGAAACTGCAGGACAAATGTAGAAACCGTTTTCCTCAAGGTGACGACTGTCTGTCATTGAAGAGTTTGGATCCAAAATGAAATCTACGTTTGAAAAAGTTGATTGACAGCACAACATTAAACCAAATGATGGTTGTTGTTGTTTTAAAGGACAGTAGAGAACTGAGGTCCTTGGTTGACTAAATGAGACACTTTGACAGACTGGATCCAACAAATTTTAAAGAAACTGAATGATGAACTTCAGGTATGATTTTTGTTTTCGCCAAAATGGAAATACAGTATATAGCTTTATAGCAGTTTGGAAATGAACTCTTCAATTCAAAATATCAAGGTATCCCAAGGAAAGGATGCTCCAGGTTTTTTAAACAACCACACACACACACACACACACACACACAGTCTTTTTCCAACAGCAACAGTTACAGAAACCCATCTGTCATCACAGGACTACTGACGGACATTTCCACTGACAGCAATATGAACGCCACACTTCCAGTCTAAAGGGGCATTACACCACATGTCCAAACAGAGAGGGCGTCTCGGTAACAGGACGGAGAAGTGTGACGACGGGGGAGCGGAGGGTGGTCGAGGAGTGCGGAGCAAACGCATGTGAAAGGTCGATATACAGTGGGGAAGTACAATGTATTGAATTACTTAATGTATTTAAGAACGCACTCTAGTGACGGGACGATATATCGAAATGTGTCAGTCCGTCTGTTGTGTCAGGAACATGAATGGTGATATCAGCTCCATGTTATTCTGCTGTCAGGAACATGAATGGTGATATCAGCTCCATGTTATTCTGCTGTCAGGAACATGAATGGTGATATCAGCTCCATGTTATTCTGCTGTAGTAATCACTAATGAGACTCTTGACCATCACAGTTTCACAAGCTCTCCATCCAAATTATATTATTGTCACTTTGTAATGACATTTTTAAATTGTTGTTTACATTCTAGCAGCCAATGGCATCGCTAGAAAGATTTGAGTCTCAGAAATAAACAGAATTCTGCACAGTCAGACTTTGTTGTCGCTGAACTTTTATTGATCACATGGTATCCTGGTTGTATTGATCCTGAACCTCAGATCGCGTATCGAGTCGTATCAGGAGAGAAACACATCATCCATCACTAGTATTCCCACGATGCACCTCTGAAGGACGACTACATGGGTTTTGAATTGCATCGAAACAAAATCTAGACTTCAAAGTTAAACTAGAATAAAAAAGTCATACTGCGCATCACAAACCAGGATGTTGGCACCAACTAGGGGTTAACTGGCGCTGCCAAATCCAGGTTTTTTTTTTTTTTTTATATACTGCTTTTTGAACGCCTCCTTTAGGTGAATAAAAGTGACAATATTTTAAAATGATGAGCTTCGAGGGGTGATTTTGTTTTTCCTGCTGGTCTGGGATTTAAACGGATTAATGATCCTTTAGAGGAGTCGAAAAGAGGTAGGTGTTATCTGGAATTCAATTTAATGTAATGGGGACTTTGTGTAACTAATTAGTTATGTTGCTGTCAATTACCTAAATGCAGCAATGGAGAGCAGGTTAAAAGAGTAGAAAAGACAAAGCAAAAGGACTTTGAAGCTGTAACTATTACCAACAATTACCAAAATATCTATTATACCCTCAAACAAATACATAGAGACAAACATAATCCGACAGAAAAGAGTCAAACAGAGACAGACTGCACATATAGACAGATACTGATAAAAACACTACAGATGACACTAATGACTCGACGAGATATACACTGTACACACAAACACATTCAGGCAAAACACTGACAAAACCAAATAGTAGTTCAGCTCTATGCCAGGCATGTACACACACACACACACACACACACACACACACACACACTTACAGGAAATGACAACTAGCACTACACACTGGAGACTGTTAACGAAGGGGGAGATTGCACTAATAAGGAGGACAGAGGTGCGAGAGGAACAAGAAACGACTGAAGGGACGAGGACGCTGAGTACAAACAACATGGAGGAGAGGTGGAGGACGGAAGGAGACACATGAAGCGTCAGACTGAGTGGATCCATCAGGAGGGAATCATGTGGCTTTGCATCTGGAGAGACGTGAAATCAGCTGAGCTGCAGAAATACTCTGAGTAGCCCCAATGCAATTCAATAAAATGTCACATTTTATTACTGGTTCACTGGTGACTCTTTTGTTGCACCAAAACGCACCGTGGGAAGTGGCAGCAAGCAGTGTGAACCAAGTGAGGTTTTATTGACGTAAGTGCTGCTTGGTGGATCATGTGGATGCTGAATTTACCACAAGAGCCTAACGATTCAGAAGAAGGTCTTCAGTCCCGCTCTACCGGATATGTTCGTTTGCCGGGAAGCATGGAAACATTAAACTGACTGATCTCACAGTGGAGTTTGGTGTGAGGTTTTCTTCCATAAAAAAGAGAGAACAGCACTTACTGGACCTGATCCTGAAAATACTTCAACTTTGGTCAATTACAACAAAGAGGCACCCTGCTGTTAGCTTGCTAGCATCGTTACCAAAGCATCTAACAGAGCTGTTTGTTATCTGAACTCGCCTTTGTTGCTAATGTTTGGTTAGCCTTTAGTTAGCCTTTCAGTTCAACATCAGTGAGCCATAACAGACTCATTATGTAGCTACAAAATACACAAAACGTATTCCATGTCTAAAACACTGTTAATAGTTTAACTGTTATATCAAATTACTTTGTATGAACAAATATAGCAAAGCAGATAGTTTAGCAATCACAATGAAGAGCAAGATCCCTCTGCATTGTGATTGTTGACTAGTTTGTTCAGAGTATTTCTGAAGTAATTTAATGGCAGACTGGTGATACACAAAACGTACTTCAACGTATGAGATGGAATCAGACAAGTACAGGGTGGAATCAGAGATATATGGGGTCAAATCAATCAGTGAAATATGTGATGTAATCAGATTCCTGAATCAGAGATTTACTGGATGAAATAAGCGATATAAGGGTTGAAATCAGAGATATACGAGGTAAAATATGGGATAATATATAGAGAAATATGGGATTATAGAGAAATATGGGATGAAATCAGAGATATGGGATGAAATCAGAGATATATGGGATTAAATCAGATATATTTGAGGTGAAAACATGGGATGAATTTATATATAGAATGGAATCAGATATATGTGGCGGGATCAGATATATATGGGCTGAAACTGGAGAAATATGGGATGGAATCAAAAGAAATATGGAGTTAAATCAGATATATTTGTGGATACGTGAGGTTTAATGAGGAATACGGGGAGGATTCTGAGAAATATGGGACAGAATCAGGGTTATATGGGGTTAAATCAGAGATATTTTTGGTGAAACTGGAATAATATGGATGGAATCAGAGATATATGGGATGAAATCAGAGATATATGGGATGAAATCAGAGATAAATGGGATGGAATCAGAGATATATGGGATGGAATCAGAGATATATGGGATGGAATCAGAGATATATGGGATGGAATCAGAGATAAACCATTGGAAGACACGGGGTAGAAAACGGTAAAATACAGGAGGATAATCGGGGAAACGTAGGAGTTGTAGTTTCTCACGGTGCTCATATCCCTGCGGCTAACGCGGCGGGTCGGCGCGGGGTGGTGGGCGTGGCCGGCAGCGTAACCGTAGCGACCACGGCTGCCGTGACGCCCGAGGCGAGAGGGGGAGTTCCCTTCGCTGAGGGACCGCCCGGTTTCGTCACAGCCAATCAGCAGATAGGGGGAGGAGCAGCGCTACACACAGGAGAGGGTTAGAGCGGTGTGTGTGTGTGTGTGTGTGTGTGTGTGTGTGTGTGTGTTTTTATCCTTGTCAGGGTGAAAGGCTTTTACTTTGTAGGTCCTGGGATGCTCTTAGTTTTGTATGTACACACAGTAAATGTATTGTAATGTATTGTGCAGCGTGTTTCAAAGTATGTATACAATTTTTTACATTGAAAAATAATAATAATACTAAATAAAAACAAAGCTGTATAATTTTATTAATTTTTCACTTATTTAGTTAAATTAACCTACCTGGAAACAGGAAAAAATTACTTTCTCATGTTTCATTTAATTTTATTCCACAAACAAGTCTTTATTTTTATATTTGTGTTTTTGTTAAGTGCATTGCAAACCTATTGTACAAAATGCACATAAATACAGTTTGATTGATTGATTGATATTGAACACAGAATTAATATTAGTATATTAAATGTGTATACCTACTTTTGAAACAGCTGTCATACTGTATGTCATTTTTTGAACGAAGTAATGAATGACTGCTCACATCACAGTAAAGCACATAATGGATAATCATAAAGGTTATGGGCTGTTTGATGTTTAGACCTCTGCTTAAAAAAACAGTTTTTGGAAGATAGAATCATTTGTGCTTTTGAAATATTCACTTATGGATTGTATGAAGCAAAACATTTCCAAAATGTATGTAAAGCATTTCGGAATGAAACCTTTGAAGTTGATATGGACCTGACAGGTTTGACAAAGTCCACTGCATCTGTAATGTGTCTGAGGGTGTGTGTGTGTGTGTGTGTGTGTGTGTGTGTGTGTGTGTGTTACCTGGATGTGTATTCCGTCCACAGCACAGCTGATGGAGTCCAGCGAGGGAACGTGTCTCACTGATCCAGACTGGTAGTTACTATCAAAACACAGAGAGACAGACAAATTAAGAATTAAGAACAATTAATAGGAATGACAGAACAGTGATTCACAAGATAAATGAAAACTAAACCAAATAAATTGAGAAGAAAAAGATTGCCCAAACAATATAAAGAGAATATAAACCACAGTTTGGGGTCAAAGCAAGCTGGGAAAATTTTTTTTAAAGGACATTAAGGCTCCGTTCACACTGCAGCTGAAAGTTTCCCGATTCTGACTTTTTCCTCCCATGTGACCCAGATCTGATGTTTTCTAGTGAGTGTGATCAGTGTGTCAGTGTCTTACCTGCTGATGCTACTCTTCCTGGACAGTGTGTTACTAGGAGAGGCTGGAGGCGTCTGGTAGGCGTAGCTGAAATCAGAACCCTTCAGGTCCAAAATCACCTGAAACAAACATACACATGCAGGTAAATTAAAGCCAGAAACAGCAAATGTGCTCCAGTGATTTTGTGAGTCTGTGTAGCAGCGCTGCTTGGACGTCATTTCAGGACTAGACACTAACCCTTGGATCAGGTTGGAGGACGTCCCGTTACCAAGTGCTGCAAATCACAGTCAATAAATCTGAACTAATTTCCCTCTGAAATTCATTCTTTATTGGTTTTAAATACAAAGTCATCCAAAAGTAGTTGGAGAAAATAATTACAGTAGGTTACAGATTACAATGCTAACACACATAATCAGTCATTTACATTTTACACTTTTGGCCTTTTGAATTAAAATGATGTTACTGTTTAAAAGGACACTAGATAACTGGTCCTTGGTTGACAAAATGAAAACACTTTTACATACAGGATCGTCTGTATGTTGGAGATGCTGAATGACAAACTATGAGTTTCTGATTTATTTTCCCAAATGGATATAAAGCGTTTTGTAAATGAACTGTTCAGCTGAGCCTGGATCTATTAGTCCGTCCAGGATCTGCTGGAGTTTAAATGATTTAACTACAAAGAGAAGACTAGTTAGAGTGGAGAGAAACTCTAAGAACCTGGAATAAAGAAATACAAAATACATTTAACACTAAAGATGAAGAACAAAATAAGTCAAAATCTTATCGAAAGACTACGGTCTAAATATAGAGAAAGAGTCTTCTCAGTGTAAACCAGGAAGTGATGCTGCAGCAGGGCAGAGCGTCCCATCCTCACTAACTGAGACGCTGTGGATTCTCCCTGTTTGTCCAAAATGTTTGTCCAAAAAACATCATGTGTGGACGCGACCAATCCAAACTGAGGAGTGAAACTTAACAGTGTCTCCTAAACAGCAGTGAGCGAGCGCTCCATCCAGATAAAGTTAGACTCCCCAACGTTAGACTTTTCCTCTCTTGTCCCTTTGGTATCCTTTGGTATAAAGCATCACAGACTGCTTAACTGACATCACTGCACAGGATTTCTAGGTATTAAAGTTTTCAAACAGTTCAAACCACTCGCTGCCATCATTCTCTTCTTGATCTCCAACTGTGCAATTTCACTGTTACAGAGACCTTCACTGGTAAAATCTTCAGTTTATTCCCAGTCAAAATGAATGGAAACAGCCTGTCAGTGAAAGTGTGTGTGAAGGTGTGTATGTGTGTGTTAGTA
Organism: Centroberyx gerrardi; assembly: GCF_048128805.1. NCBI lineage: Eukaryota > Metazoa > Chordata > Actinopteri > Beryciformes > Berycidae > Centroberyx > Centroberyx gerrardi. The sequence continues at coordinate 34,536,302 of NC_136001.1, forward strand.
TCAGGATCAGAGAATGACAGCTTTCCTCTGTTCCCGTCCAGATGTAGTCTGATCCTCTGGAGCTTCTTCTTCACTGGGAGAACAGTGTCTGGATCTGATGGAGAGCGTGCTGTGTATTTACCATTATAGAACATTATTCTCCATAATCCAGACCATATGAGTCCCTTCCTCTGGACAGACTCTGCTGCCACACCCAGAGTCCAGTCTGTATTGTCTCCAACCTCAACATCCCAGCTGTGACTTCCCGAGTTAAAGCCCTCAGATCCCAGAACAGAGTGGTAGTAGTCAAACCTCTCTGGGTTTTCAGGAAGCTTCTGTCTCTCTCCACGTCTCACACTGGTCAGATCTTCAGACAGGATGAGATCTGGATTGGCAGTGTTGGGGTCCAGAATCACAGGAGTGTAGGAGACCATCTCCTTCATCTTGTCCCAGACTGTGAAGCTCAGGTTGCCCAGGTGTTTGGCCTCGTCTATCAGAGCTCCTGAGACCAGCTGTGGATCCTCCAGCAGGGGGCGCTGGACTCTTTCCACTGTAGCCTTGTAGTTCTGCAGGAACGAGACGTCTTCAGCTCTCAGCTCCTTCTCTATGGCTCTGACTGTGTCTGAAAGAGCTGCTATCTCTCTGCTCAGACCCTCAATCTTCTCCTTCATCGTCTGACTGTTCTGCTCCTCTTCCTCCCTCAGTGCAGCGATCCTGGCCTCCTCTTCCTCTTGTAGAAACTGGTGAAGCTTCTTAAACTCCTCCTTAATCTGCCTCTCTGTGCGTTGGGCCTGGACCTTAATGTGTTCTGCTGTTTGATCACAGTTTCCTTTAACTTCATTAAAGAGCTTCAGTTTCTCATGTAAGGGCTCCAGTGATTTCTGAAGTTCCTCCTTGTGATGCCGTGCAGCTTCATCGATGGGTCTGAATCTGTGGTTGGTGTGTTTTTCTGAATCTCGACAGACAACACACACTGGCTGCTGATGGTCCAGACAGAAGAGCTTGAGTTTCTCAGAGTGCAGACTGCAGAGAAGCTCAGACTCTGCTGAAGCTCTCTGATCTCTCTCCAGTAAGAAAGCCTCACACAGGTTCTTTAACACCAAGTTACAAGGTGGTTTACTCTGTGAAGATGTTCTCTTACAAACTGGACACTCATGTATTTGTTTCCTCCTCCACCAGCTCTGCAGACAGGCTTTACAGAAGCTGTGGCTACATGACAGGAGGACAGGATCTTTAAAGATGTCATGGCAGACAGGACAGGAGAGATCCTCCTCTGGGAGAGAACGGAAAGGCATTTTCTCTCTGAGTGAAGCTAAACACACACCAGGCAGACTGTTCAAACAGGAAATCTGTCAGTCAGACGTGGTATCACTCCCTTCTCTAGAAAGTTCACTGGTGGTTCTTCTAAAACTCACATTCGGTGTGAGCAGTCAGCAGCAGGTTGGAGTGGCAGTATTCCCAGTAGTCCAGGATTCCCAGTATTCCCTCCTCGGTGTGTGTGAGAGGAAGAATGGCACCCCTTGTCTAAACTGAGTCAGACAAGGGGTGGAGCTTTGTCAGGCTGGAAAGCGTTGGTCTCTTGTTGCTTATTGGGTATTGTAGACTGACAGACGGTCCAGTGGACCAATCAGCAACCAGGCAACTAGTGTTTGATTTGGATTTGAATCCGAAAAGAGATATCCAAGAGATATGTAGATGATCCGAGAGATTTAGACATACTGAATGACTAGTGACTACGCTAGAGACTTCTGCTGGGTCCCCACATGATAAGAGTGCCAGTAGTTTTAATGAGCCTGGAGACAACATCTATTGTGCATTGGAAAAAAGGGCAGCCATTGAAGAGCTTCTTCGAACAAACAGCTGTTGACAAGCAAGATGGTGCTCTTTGATAGAGGGGGAAATAACTCTCCATACCAGCAGGTGGCAGTAGTCTGTATTCGTCATTCAAAAAGGGAAACCGGAAGACCTAGGACTGCGGATATACAAACCGTAAACAAAGCAGCGTTTGCTTACCATTTTCACACCACTCTCGCTCATCACAGACGGTTTCGCTACTTCTAATCGAGAATATGTTTGGTCTTCAGTTTCTTCATTCCAGACGGCCATGTCGTTGTGAAAATATTCGCGTATTGGAATAGAGATGGAGAATGGAGAAGAGCCTTCTGTGTGTGCCCTCTTGACTTCGTCGTTTGCTTTTGCTTTCGTCACTTCCGTTTCTCTTCTCGTGCCAATCAGAGTGATCTCTCTCACCGACGGGCTCCGCCGCCGATTCAACATGCTCAATCGGCCGAAAAGCCGCCGACAGGGGTCCGACTAGTGTGCGGGACACACCGCAAAAACTAGGGACACAGACGTTTACCCACGGCCCGACATTGGCCGACGGTGGTGTGTCAGGGCCTTAAAATGTAGAGTAGGTGTCAAAGTTCCCCTGACACCTTGAATAAAGGTGATAAGGGAACATTTGTATCGCCTACAGCATTAGCATTTACATGTGAAAGAGAACTGGGGGCCGGGGGGATCAAAGGCCGAGTTACTGACCATGTAAAACTGACAGAAATTCACACTCTACGGCAATCCAACAGCAGCTGGAGGAAGAAGAGGAGGAGGAGGAAGAGGAGGAGGAGGAGGAGGTGGTGGTGGAGGAGGAGGAAGAGGAGGAGGAGGAGGAGGAGGTGGAGGTGGTGGTGGAGGAGGAGGAAGAGGAGGAGGAGGAGGTGGTGGTGGAGGAGGAGGAAGAGGTGGTGGTGGAGGAGGAGGAAGAGGAGGAGGAGGTGCGTACCTGTTCGCTGGCTGGAGGCAGCTTAGTGGGGTCGGCTGTCAGGTTGGTCAGATCTTCTAGAATGGTCTGCAGGTGGGTCACCTCTCCCAGCATGCCGATCTCATGGTCCTACACACACACACACACACACACACACACACACACACACACACACACACGATCACATTAATAACCAGGCTAGTTGACTAAAAACACATTCTTATTTACTGCAACAGTCTGGAAGTGGCCCACAGTCTTCTACTGGTGGATTGGAACCAGCCACCATCTTGTCTACACACACACACACACACACACACACAGAGGCCCAATCCCAAACCAGCCCCTACCCACCATCACTTCACCACCAAGTGTCACTCCAAATCAAGTTACACTCGCAGCTGTGGAGGTGCCTTCTAATGACGGGGGAGGGTAGAAATAAATTGACAAACTGTGGGACGCTCTCGCCACTCTACCGGAAGAATTGGAAGCAGTCGTCACCGTGGCAACCGATGGACACCCTGCTCGCGCGGCTGTTTTGGTTTCAAATGTTACGAGAGGCAACGATAACAGGTTGCAACTGTCACTGTAAACACACACAACATCCAAAACCATGAGAATGACGTGAAGTAAATTGGACTTTTTTTTTATGTATGCATAAAGGCATCAAGGCATTTATGGGTTTGCTACAAAGCGATATTCTCCTTTTTTAGTTTTAAACTTCACAACACATTCTGTGATTTTGTTTGAGGCTGTAAAGTCAGTGTGAGGAAAACAAAGGTGTGTGTGTGATCAAAAATACTTGATAAAGTAGAGAGACGGAACTAAACATTTGAATGGTGTTTCCTCCAGTCTCCTGTTGCAGCTGCGCTTCCTGCTGGCGGACGATCGGTGCGGCGAACCCTCCACGTGAACGCGAAAACGGAGGGGGAGTGGACAGGGCGAGGGGTTAGGGCCTGGTCTGGGATTGGGCAACAGACAAGACACACGCAGTACTGACCAGTACAGGTTTGAGCATGGTGACGAAGCTGCAGTAGCGTCCTCTCTCCTCTATCAGCGCTCTGCACACCGCTCTCTTCTCCGTCTCCTCCAGGACGGCGTAACGGACATTAACGTCCTGCAGCGCGCTGTCCAGCTGGCCCCGCACCTCGTCCTTCCCTACGGAAACACACACAGGGAGGAACCAATGTTAGGAAACACACACAGGAAGGAACCAATGTTAGGAAACACACACAGGGAGGAACCAATGTTAGGAAACACACACAGGGAGGAACCAATGTTAGGAAACACACACAGAGAGGAACCAATGTTAGGAAACACACACAGAGAGGAACCAATGTTAGGAAACACACACAGGAAGGAACCAATGTTAGGAAACACACACAGGGAGGAACCAATGTTAGGAAACACACACAGGGAGGAACCAATGTTAGGAAACACACACAGGGAGGAACCAATGTCAGGAAACACACACAGGGAGGAACCAATGTTAGGAAACACACACAGGAAGGAACCAATGTTAGGAAACACACACAGGGAGGAACCAATGTTAGGAAACACACACAGGGAGGAACCAATGTTAGGAAACACACACAGGGAGGAACCAATGTCAGGAAACACACACAGGGAGGAACCAATGTTAGGCCTAGGGTAAATCATCTGTTCCCGTGGTTTCTGCATTTTATTCAGACACATGTAGGATCCAATCTTAGGTTAATTGTAACGTCTCCCTCCTTTTTGTGTTTCCCCAGAGAAACAGACACATGTAGGAACCAATGTTAGCAACAAGTGAGGAACTTTTGTATTGTTTTGTATTGTTGTTATTGTTCTTTTTTTATGGTGCGAATAAATAAAACCTAAAAAAACCTTTACATTTTTTGTTACACTTTCAGTCTTTACGCTCGGTGCCATTTCTTCCATTTCCTTGTTGGATTTCTTTTTTAATGTCAGTGTGTTTAAGAAAAGAACTGAAGTCCTTTAACAGTCCAGTACTGACAGTATTATCAGTGTCATAGTATCCAACTGTAATACCACATCCTACCAGCAGGGGTCAGCACAACTCTATACAACAAGGAGAGACCAAAACACACACACACACACACACACACACACACACACACACAGAGCTGCACTAAGCATCAGCTGTCTCTCACACACATGCTGCCTGACCTTGCCCGCCTCTGTGTCTGCCTGTGTGTGTGTGTGTGTGTGTGTGTGTGTGTGTGTGTGTGAATGTGTGTGAATGAGAGAGATGGAGAAAGAGAGAGAGACAGGAGATCATGAGAGAAAAGCAATAGAATGGGTGAGTGAGAGAGAGAGAGGGAGAGAGAGAGAGATGAGAGAGAGAGACAGCGGGAGGGAGAGAGAGTAAGACAGACAGCAAATCACGCACAGTAAGAAAGAGATGGCAAGAAAGAGAGAGATGTGATGAGAGACAATGAGAGAGACAGTGAGACAGCAAGAGAGAGAGACAGTAAGAGAGAGAGAGACAGAGCTGAGACTTCCTCTCTCTCTCTCTCTCTGATGTGATTTATTAGGTTGTTTATTGGACTCCACCACTAGCATGTGAGCAGGACCAGCCTCATCACATGATGGAGAGAGAGAGAGAGAGGTAGACAAACACCATCCTCTCTCCTCTCTCTCTCTCCATCATGCCGTCCTGAAACCAGCACATTAAAAACCCTGAAATCCAGTTCTCCACACTGACAAACTGCACTCGTTATTAGAGAAAGACAGAATCCATCAAGTTCATCTGACCGCCTGCATATATTATATTCTCATCACATGTTCTTGAGGAGTTTGACTTGTAGATGGAAGATATTTGTTGGACCTTTCAAACTCAAAATACAACTCTTATTACTCCAGCAGTTACAGACATGACTAGTGTAAATAAGTCTTTTACCTCTAAATCCATGTCAACCTCATGTTTAGTTGTCACATACTGGCAGCGCTTGAATCAAAATCCTATAGTAAATGTATTCAATCCAGTTAATCACTACAGTTCAACCGACTGTAGCTGCCAATATTCAATATATCTTAAATTTGACAATTTTCATGCCAAAAAGTTCTCAAAAAATCCAAGTATTCAGTTGTCAGGGTGGAGAAACCTCTGAAACATTCAGAGCATCATGGGACACTAAAACTCTCCACTGAAACCAGGATAATAACCAAACTCCTCTTCCTCCTACCTTCAGACCTTCAGGTCTTCCCATAGACAATCAGTGCAGCATTGATCAATTCTACAATAAATGTGTAATCAAACAAACTGCATCATAACAGAGGTGGAACATTTAAGATATTATCTATTATCGGCATTGGAACATCGGCACAAAATCGGCAGTTTTGATGCAAAAATCCTGGTATCGAACTTCACAAGCCTGCATCGGTCAAACTGTAATCTGAACATGTGAGTGAAGCCTGACTCATCTTCCAGAAGCTCCTATCCAGCCTGAGACTGGTGGGTTCAGACAGACAGGTGAAGGGGACAGACAGGTGAAGGGGACAGACTCTCGACCCGACTCTGACCTGCCCCCCCCCCCCGTCCAAACACACCCTGCACACAGGAACCAGAAGAGTTCAAACCTCCTTCAGCGCTGAACAATTCTCCAACTGTCAAAGCTGCAGCCTCCGCAACAGTTGTTGTTTGTTTATCGTTTGTCTTCTGGGTTTGATTTTCAACAACAAAACAGCATGTGAACGCAGCGCTGTTTAGCAGCCGACTTGGAAGTCCTGGATGTCGGACTTTCCCAGCAGCACCTGAACGCAGCATAATAGTTCTGGCTAAAAAACAAAAATCGGCCAAAATTAAAAAAATTAATCACCTGATCCTTGGGCTAAGAGAGATCTGTCCATCAGATTTCAACTAAATCTGTCTGTAACTTTTGAAGATATCTTGCTGACCAACAGACAGACAGACAGAGAGACAGACAGACAGACAGACAGACAGACAGGTGAAATCATAAGAAAAAAGGACAGAGAGACAGAGTTAATCCTGTTGAGAGCAGAAAGGAGTGAGGAGTAGTTTCCACAGCCAAACACACACACTAGGGCTACATCTGTAGCCCTAGTGTTAGCAGCTCAACTAAAACACAGCCTTTTCACCCAGGTGTGTGTGTGTGTGTGTGTGTGTGTGTGTGGACAGGACAGCAGTATAATTTCCACCCTGCTGACAGTAGTGTACTGTAGGTGTGCTGTTAGCGGTGTGTCGGCCCGTCTGACGTCGAGCCTCTATGGAAACATGCAGACAGGCTGTGTGTTGTCAAACAGTGTGTCTACAAGGCTTCTGGCTCGCCACCCGCAAAAACAACGACCAGCGAACTCATAACCTCCAACACTGAACCCACTCATTCAGTTTATTAACGCTGAAACACACGGGTCAGCTACAGCTCCTTGTCAATAGCAGGGAAATGTAATTACGCCTCTTAAAGTGGTTTTTATTCATATATTTCAGTCTCCATCTTTGTCCCTCAGCCTCATGTCTGTGGTGTTTCTGCACTGCTCCTCCCACAGATCACCTGTCAATCAAGCAGTGTGGGCGGAGCTTGGATTTTCTGTCGATGCAGTTTGAGTTTCTCTTCTCTCTGTCTGTTCAGCCATGGTGGCTATCGCTGCTCATGCTAACTACCCAGTTCTTCTTCTTCTGTTGATTCTAAACAAACCGGAAACGTAAAACGCATCACTTCCTGTGCAGCAAGGTTATTATAGTTTTGCATTTTTCATTAGTTTTTATTTTTATTTCGTTTGGACTTTTTGTTTTCAATTTCAGTTTAGTTTTAATTCGTTTTTAAAGCAGGTTTGCTAGTTTAGTTTAGTTTTAATTTTTTTTTAAATGCTTAGTTTTAGTTTAGTTTTTATTAGTTTCAGTGTTAGTTTTAGTCTTTTTTTGTAATATGGGGTATTTGTCAGGGGCGAGATTCAAAAAGGTAAAAAAAAAAATAAAAAAAAATTGGAAGATAGATTTCATATCCACCCAAAATACTAGGCTTATGTATGAAATAAATTGACAAAGACGAAAACTAAAAGCATTTTCTCTATAATTTTAGTTTATTTTAGTTAGTTTTGTAAACACACAATACAGTTTCAGTTAGTTATCGTTTTTTTGTAAAGCCTCGTTTTTATTTTTATTTCAGTTAACGAAAATGTTTTTTCACACCTAGTTTTCGTTATTTCGTTAGTTTTCGTTAATGATAATAATCTTGCTGTGCAGCAGAGGATTTTTCCCAGGAAAGAGCGACCAGACAATGGAAAAGATTTATGAACTGATGCAGGTTGGATCACTGTGGGTTAAAGTTGCTGATTATTACTTTAAAGATCATACAACAGACAGAAAAAGGACACTGCATCAACATGAAGAGCATACTGTATACTGTGTTTTCTGCTGATTTTTAACAGATCTTGTTTCCACTGGGCTGTACAGTAGTGAAAGTGTAGAGCAGCTGCTATCAAAGGCTTATTCATCAGAGTCTAGACCACCTTCGTCACACACTGATGATGTCATCAGCCTGTGACGGCCAGGTAGTTTAGCCCAGGTGTTAAATGGGTTTCTGTCTTGTTTTTCCAAGCAGGTTGAGACATGAAGCAGCCACACGCAAAACCTTCAACCTCTCCTTCTCTTCTTCCTTCAACCTCTCCTTCTCTTCTTCCTTCAACCTCTCCTTCTCTACTTCCTTCAACCTCTCCTTCTCTTCTTCCTTCAACCTCTCCTTCTCTTCTTCCTTCAACCTTTCCTTCTCTTTTTCCTTCAACCTTTACTTCTCTTCTTCCTTCAACCTCTCCTTCTCTTCTTCCTTCAACCTCTCCTTCTCTTCTTCCTTCAACCTCTCCTTCTCTTCTTCCTTCAACCTTTCCTTCTCTTTTTCCTTCAACCTTTACTTCTCTTCTTCCTTCAACCTCTCCTTCTCTTTTTCCTTCAACCTGTACTTCTCTTCTTCCTTCAACCTCTCCTTCTCTTCTTCCTTCAACCTTTCCTTCTCTTCTTCCTTCAACCTCTCTCCTCTTCCTTCAACCTCTCCTTCTCTTCAACCTCTCCTTCTCTTCTTCCTTCAATCTCTCCTTCTCTTCTTCCTTCAACCTCTCTCCTCTTCCTTCAACCTCTCCTTCTCTTCTTCCTTCAACCTTTCCTTCTCTTCTTCCTTCAACCTCTCCTTCTCTTCTTCCTTCAACCTCTCCTTCTCTTCTTCCTTCAACCTCTCTTCTTCTCTTCCTTCAACCTCTCCTCTTCCTTCAACCTCTCCTTCTCTTCCTTCAACCTCTCTTCTTCTCTTCCTTCAACCTCTCCTCTTCCTTCAACCTCTCCTTCTCTTCCTTCAACCTCTCTTCTGCTCCTCCTCTCTCCCTTTATCTTTCTTCATTCCTTTCTCTCCCCTTTCCCACTTTCTCTCCATCCTTCTTTCTCCACCCCATCTCCCTCTCTCTCTTTTCCATTCCTTTCTGAATCCCCTCTCCTCTTTTCTTCATCTCCCTTTCTTTCTTTCCATCTATCCCTATCCCCCCTCTTTCCCCATGCCTCTCTTTTCCCCTCATCTTTTTTCATCTCTTTCTTTTCACCCTGTTTCTCCATCTCTCCATCCCTCCGACTTTATAATGCGACCACTTGAGACATATGACATCATCTCTCTCCTCCTCCTCTCCCATGACCCTCATCTTCTCATCCCTCCTCCTCCTCCTTTTTCTCCATCTATTCACCCCCCCTCTGTTCTTTAATGCAACCACTTGAGAGAAAGAGAGATGACATCATCATCCATCTCTCCCTCCTCATTTTCTTTTCTCCTCCCTGGCACTAAAAACAGAGTTGGGAATTCCCTCTAGACAACTATTTTAATCTTTTTTGGTCTTTCTGCCTGTGTCTCTCTTTCCATTTCCCTCTCTCTCTCTCTTCTCTATACAGACCCACAAGTGTCCTCCATCCTCCTCATCTTCCTCCCCCCTCTATCGTTCTCCTCCTCCTCCTTCTATCTTTCTAACCACAGTCACCGCCGTGGAGTCATGGAGAGGATGACTTCAACCCCTCCCTCCATCCATCCCTCCATCTCCTCCTCTCCCAACTTCTGTACAACCACATAGAGAAAAGGATCCTCTTTTCATCCTTCTATCTTTTATTTCTCCTCCTCTTTCCCCACTTGTATATTCTGGTCATTCAGCTGAGTGTCTGACAGCGAGTGTAACAGTGGAATCAGTCTGGAGGCGGAGTGGAGAAATGCTGCAGTTGACGCAAATAATGTCTAAATACACTTACCGGCCATTTTATTAGGTACACACAGCTCGTTATCACAAACAGCCAATCATGTGGCTGCAACTCAATATATAAAGCATGCAGACAGGGCGAAGTGGTTTCGATTTTTTACTTTGAGCGGTTGGGATTTTCACACTACAGTCTGTAGAGTTTACAGAGAAAACAGCTTGTTAATGAGAGAGGTCAGAGGTCAGTGGGGGCAGACTGGTTCCAGCTAAACAGAAAGGCTCCAACAGCAGCTCTGTACAACAGTTGAGTGCAGAAGAGCATCTCACAACACACAATGATAAATGAACTACAGCAACAGATGAGCAGCCAGCACTAGATAGGTGTTAGGGCTGAACAATTAATCGAAATTTTATCGAAATCGCAATATGGCCTACTGCAATTTTCAAATCGCAGGAGGCGCAATATTTGTTAAAGGCGAAATGTGTGTCAAAATACCATTTTACATTAAATATTGTCGTGCTGCAGAGATGTCCTGGCCTACACATCATATTCTACAGACTTAAGAAAACATCTTTGTTTGGTACAGATCCCCGCAAAAATCACACCATAATCATTTTAATACGTTTTTCAATGAAAATGAGAATAATGATATAAACATTATCATTCCCTCTAATATCGCAAATCATATCGCAATTGCAATATCAGTCAAAATAATCGCAATTAGATATTTTTTCAAAATCGTTCAGCCCTAATAGGTGTACCTAATTAAGTGGCCGGTGAGTGTTTATAACAACTAGGCCAGAAAGAGAGAGAGATGCCTGGTGTGGCTGTAGATCCATTCAGTAATATTCAGTAATAATAGTAACGTACTGTAATAATAAAATGTCTTTGGCCTTGCCTCCCTGTCTGATCGGTCGGTTCTAGTCCCGTCTGTTTAGCAAGTCCGACACAAACAGGTTTCTCCTCTACATGTGATGTCCTTCTCTGTTCAGTTTGTCACAGCAGACACAGTGTGACTTGAGCACCAACTGTCTGACCAACACCATGTGCTGCATCACAGTGAATTATTATTATTTTATACCAGAAGTCTGACCAGAG
>NC_136001.1:34557313-34652313 GCF_048128805.1 Centroberyx gerrardi
CTCCAGTCGTTTAATTTCCCTCCATTTTCCAAAGACACAACGCCAGGGAGAGAGAGTGAGAGAGAGAGAGAGAGAGAGAGGAAGAGAGAGAGAAAAGAGAGAGTGAGAGAGAGTGAGAGAGGGAGAGGAAGAGAGAGAGAGAGGAAGAGAGAGAGAGAGAGAGAGAGAAGAAGAGTGAGGGAGGGAGAGAGAGAGAGAGAGAGAGAGAGAGAGAGAGAGAGAGGAAGAGAGGAAGAGAGGAAAAGAGAGAGAGAGAGAGAGAGAGAGAGGGAGAGAGAGAGGAAAAGAGAGGGAGAGAGAGAGAGAGAGAGAGAGAGAACTATTCACCCTCTTCCTAAACCCATATTTTCCAGCTCCAGACTCTCTTCCTCACCGCTCATAATGTGGCCCTTTCAGAACCGCGCGTATGTGTGTGTGTGTGTGTGTATGTGTGTGTGTGTATGTGTGTGTGTGTGCGTGTGTGTGTGTGTGCATTAATTCCAGTGGTTTTCCCTGCTTACAGCTCCTAGGTTGTTCCAGACTGAGTCTTTGGTAGTGTTTTTGTTTTCTCCTCACTAAATTCTAGTTTCATTTTAACAGAACAAACCTACCACTGGAAAATACAGTCAAATGATGCCGTCGCCGTGGTAACGCCTCAACTTCCTGTGTCTCATGTGTCAAAACCGAGGCTCGTTTCCACAGCAACAGTGCAAAAACATTCTACAGCAGCCATGTTGGAGGAATAAATTATAATTATAAATAAATTTTTCAACAAGGAAGCTGTATGATCAACATGTTGTTGTTCTGCATCAGTGCTACAGTGGTCACCATGGTAACGATCCCATCCTGCATCAGTGCTACAGTGGTCGCCATGGTAACGATCCCATCCTGCATCAGTGCTGCAGTGGTCACCATGGTAACAATCCCGTCCTGCGTCAGTGTTACAGTGGTCGCCATGGTAACAATCCCATCCTGCATCAGTAATATACAGTGGTCACCATGGTAACAGTCCCCCATCAGTAATACAGTGGTCACCACCTCCTCCTCCTCATCTCTTCATCACTCCCTCTCTCCTCCTTCCTTCCTCAGTATTGACCCAGTTATTGATCGACTGACTGACCTACTGACCAATCAATCAGGATGCCAATAACGATCATTCTGTGTCTTTACCTCAGCAATCCTTCAGCAAACACACGCAAACACACACACACACACACAGTTTGCCTTAGGACAGCTCTATTTGAAGTAGTCAGCACTCAGTAGGTAGTCTTGTGATCTGTATGTGTGTGTGTGTGTGTGTGTGTGTGTGTGTCTGTGTGTTTTGAACACCACATGACGCATAACACATCAGCAATTCCTTGGTTACCACGGTAACCAGTCATGTGTGATCGCCGGGAGAGAGAAAGAGGAACTTGCTTTGAAAGCAGCTGACAAGATTACTGCCAACTTTAACCTCCATTATATTATCATCATCATTATTATCATTATTATTATTCATCATAAGTAAGTAACCATTTACAGATAGCCCAGTTATTTTAATCAAACAGCAAGACATGCTGGTTATCAACAGCTGAAACATGTCACCAAACTTCTTATATACTCTGTAAACTCCAAAACATATTTGTGTATTCAGAAGGTTTACACATTTCAACAATTTTGGGTAAAACTTGACTTAACAGTGGCTTTATTCCAGTGTAAGCTGTGTATCACCCTATGGAAAAGTATTGTAAGCACACAATATTACTGTGTAGGTTCATGATGGAAATCTCCCTAATACATAATGTACTTACAACAGTGGAACACATCATTCAAATGAGTTCATTAAAACAGTGTTATGTATCTCTGAAGCATGGCATTTGTAGATTCTTTGCAGATTTACAGGCTGAAGAGTCTCAGGAGCATCTACACCAACAGATTTACATCCAAAACTGTCAATATGTGAATGCACTGTGAACATGGTTAAACTATGCAAATACAGCATGACTGTGTGAAAAAGTGCTAGTGTTTATGTTAATGAACACTGAAAAACATCTATTCACAGATGTTTTTACATATTTAGAAATCAGTTTACATTGTTTCAGTGGGGGGTTACAGGTACAAACCACTCTGCATAGTGCAGTATGTTTTAAACGTTATGTCTGACTGTATTTCTGCATCGTGTGACATTTGTTTTGCCTCCTATGAGACGGAGCTTCACAGTCATGTGACGCTGGTCATGAGTTGGGTTCAAACCCTCAGCGTCATCAGTACGTGACGTCCACTCTGTCCTCAGTCTCCCTGTCTGTCTACTGGACAGTAACACAATAGAATTACATGTGATTTAATTTGATCTAAACTCAATCTGGTGTAAGCCAACAGAGTGCAGGCAGAGCAACAGAGCTCACATCAACCAGTGAAAAGCACTTAGGGCAATATGGACAAAATTAATATCACAATAATCCTAAGAAATTATTCCAATATGAATATAAAACAATATCTACTAACATAGGCAAAATAATCAAATTGAATTGAATTGTACTGAACTGCAGGGGAATATAAAATATGCTAAAACTGTAATATTCCCTAATTTGTTAGTTAGTATTTGCTTTTTAGCGTTAATTTAGAAAACAGATCAATATCATTATTTCATCACAACATCATTCTATTGAAAGCTGATAAACAATATATAGAATTATTGCCCAGCTCTATAACCACTGGTATTAAGCAGAATAAGCTAAATCAACACTTCTGGTAACTTCTCTATGCAAACTAGCTCTACATCGACCACACAGACACGCACGCACAGAACTAGAACCAACAGAAAGGGCATTCTAGTTCTGTGATTGATAAACACTAAGGCTGTCAACTTGAATTTGACTATGACTACTGACAGTCAAATTCAACTGAAATGCAGATTTTAATGACAAAACTGACATAATATTGACACATGAAAGCGGGCGAAATAAAGGGACAATGCTTTCTGAACAGGCAGAGACTCTATCCGGAGTTGTTTTTTCGTTATTCAATTTACGGAAAGGTTTGAGTCTGTGTTTTGTTTAAAGTCTCGAGGACAGAAGATGAGAGTGTGTGACTGGGTGAGTGAAACATGGAGCCTGAAGGAGTCAGGAGTTTGAATCTCCTGGTCAGGCTGCCTGCTTCCTGCCGTGATGTGTGTGCCAACAACAAAGAGCAGAGAGTCTGTGGAGGCGGGGCCAGAGGAGCCAGTGAGGCGTTCACTTCGATCAGCTGGGAGAAACCAAACAAAACAACAACGACGCATTCGAGGTCGGGGCTTGAATTCTTTAGGATCTCTTAATTTAACCCACACAGTGATACTGGTAGATTCAAATCAAATCATGTGTCAAGAACCGCTGAGATGCCCTCGAGCAAGGCACCGCACCCCCAACTGGCCGACAGCAGAGGACTGTCAACTACCCTGGTTAACACACACACACACACACACACACACACACCTCTCAGCGTTCTAGAGTTCCCGAATTAACGGTAAGATGAGAATGTGGGCATTTCCATGGCAACCAATCATAGAACCCACACACAAAGCCACCAGACCGGTTCTGACACACACACACACACATACACACACACAAACACACAAACACACACACACTCTCCCCTGCGGGTGTTGTGAGGAGCTGAAAAGGAGAAAACAATTAAGTGTCTACACGCTGTCAACACTTGTCACCACACTGCTCTGTGTGTGTGTGTGTGTGTGTGTGTGTGTGTGAGTTGAGTGTGGGTGTGAGTGTGGTGTGTTAGATGGGACAGCTGACTTTTAGAAGGGCCAATCTGTGCCTCTCCACTATGACCAATGCACACACACACACACACACACACACAGAGAGAGAGAGCAGCTGACAGGGTGAAGAGGCCAGAGAGAGAGAGAATGGAGGAGGAGGAGAGAGGAGGAGACAGCTGTAAAAACACACACTCTACACAGGTGCACACACACACACACACATGCACACACACACACACACACACACACACACACACACACACACACACACACACACACTGCAGTGGAATGTGCTTGGTCAACATGCCTGTGTTTAAAGGCCGTATTAGACAGTGAGCTAACAGCTAACAGATGGCAGGAGATCTGTTTCCACTGCAGGGCCAAACAGGGCTAAACCAGGCCAGAGCCAAACAGGGCTAAACCAGGCCAGAGCCAAACAGGGCTAAACCAGGCCAGAGCCAAACAGGACTAAACCAGGCCAGAGCCAAACGGGGATAAACCAGGCCAGAGCCAAACAGGGCTAAACCAGACCAGAGCCAAACAGGGCTAAACCAGGCCAGAGCCAAACGGGGATAAACCAGGCCAGAGCCAAACGGGGCTAAACCAGACCACAGTTCAGGGGTCAGAGGTCAGCCAGGAGCGGGGGGTGGGGGGGTCAGTGCCTTGCTCAAAGTGGAGACACTGGCTGTGACGGGACTGGAACCTGCAACCGTCCTGTGTCTGACACAGAGATGGGATTCTACTGACACACTGACTGGGCTTCCATGGTCTTAGCACATACACACACACTACAAAGTGTGTGTGTGTAAGAGAGTGAGAGAGAGAGAGAGAGCAAGAGAGAGAGAGCGAGCGAGAGAGTGAGAGAGCGAGAGAGCGAGAGAGAGCAAGAGAGAGAGCGAGAGAGAGAGAGAGCGAGCGAAAGAGAGAGAGAGCGAGAGAGAGAGCAAGAGAGCGAGAGAGAGCAAGAGAGAGCGAGAGAGAGAGAGAGAGCGAAAGAGAGAGCGAGAGCGAGAGAGAGAGAGAGAGAGAGCGAGAGAGAGAGCAAGAGAGAGAGACATGACAGGGCAGGTTCTGCAGGCTTCTGCAGAGGGAGCGGTTGTGATTCACCACACACACTCACACTCACACACACACACACACACACTCACACACACACACAGGCTGCTCATTAGAACATTATACAATCATGACAGCAGCTGACTCCCTTAATAAAGTACAAATACACAGGATGTAAGTGTGTGTGTATTTATCCTGCATCTATCCTGCATCAGTGCTGCAGACAAACCGTCTCAGCCACCAGCTCCTGGGTCCTTCCTTCAGATTCCCTCATGTAAAATCCCATGACTTTTCCATGCCTTTCCATAACCACGTCAGAGCGCTTCCATGATCTAAAAATGCTCTTCCTGCCTGGTGTGTGGATGTTGGCTTTCAGTGTGAAAACCGCCAAATTGGAAAACACATGAATCCCTGTGTACTCCTGACTTTCCTATCCTGGTTTCAGACTCCTGAATCTCGTCCCTCCACTCTTCAGATTTTGTCGAGCGATTGTCGAGCTGAATAATGGAGTGGAACCAGATGGACGTTCAGTCTGAAGATCAGGCTAGGACTTCTCCAAAGAATTAATCGAATTTCTACACCCGTGTCTGGAATACACCTTTCTAAACTCCATCATATTACCAGCGGGAAGCCTGTTCTTTGAAACTTTGGCCAGATGAAAAGCGAGCAAAAAGCGGTGTGAATTAAGGCAAACATCTTTTAAAATCACTTCTCAACACACTATACACTTGCTTTTGTGTTACACTTTGGATTTCACCTACCATTTAAACTTGTTTCTGAAGATTATATATCTTTTCACCAATTATTTTGATTGCATTTCCCATGCATTTTATCTCCTTTAAATATTATCCTACTGCTGTTTTGAACAGCGTTTTGCAGAGACTCAGCAGCTTTCTAGACTCTGCTGTTATTAGAAATAGAGTTCATCTACGGGGCGACGGGACGGTCTAGAGGTTAGCGGGTCGTCTCGGGTTCGATTCCCTCTGTGTCCACAGCTGCCTGAGTGTCTCTGAGCAACACACTGAACCTCTACCTGCTCAACCAGCTGCTGACCTGCAGCCAGCCAGAGGGAGGACAGACAGTTCCCCCCCGGCTGATCAATAGAGGATATTCATTCATTAGTATTATTCCTGTTGCTGTAGTAGTACTGATAGACAGTGAAGAGGTAATTCCACCCTGCACTCCTAACAAAACCTCCTGTAGGCCTACTGTCTGTGTGTGTGTGTGTGTGTGTGTGTGTGTATATGTGTGTGTAACCCTAGCCATGGTTAAATGAGGCAGCTCTATATGAGGTCTCATTGTGTCACTGGTTCATACGAGAGAGATAGAGAGAGAGAGAGAGAGAGAGAGAGAGAGAGAGAGAGAGAGAGAGAGAGAGAGAGAGAGAGAGAGAGAGAGAGAGAGAGAGAGAGAGAGAGAGAGAGAGAAGAGAGGATGAAGAGGAAGGGGGAGGGAAAACAAGCAAAGAAAGAGACAGAAAGAGAGAGACAGAGACAAAAAAGAAAGAAAGTAAGAAAAAGGGAGAATACGGGATGCAGTGAGATTCCCCTGGGACATTTTTCTAGACTGTTTCATCCTTTAGTACAACACTCCTTAATGGTTTCAATATATTACATCACTCACACACACACACACACACACACACACACACACACACACAGAGCTGGGTCCACAGGACGTTAATGGAGGTAATTAATTCCCTCATGATCTTGCTATTAATAATGAAGAGAGAGAGAGATCACACAGAAAATGTAGGAAAGAGACAGAGATCAAGTGGGAAGAGGTTTCTCTTGTATCCCTTACATGACACACACATACACACAAAACACACACACACACATTAAACACACAAACACACACACTTGATCTCAGAGTGATTTCTCTGTTGATGTCCCTGGCTGAAAACAGTCCGATGGCTGAGAGCTCGATCCATTGTGTGTGTGTGTGTGTGTGTGTGTGTGCGTGCGTGCGTGTGTGTGTGTGTTGTACACGTACCTCTGGTTCCAGTCGCCATGTCGGCCACCTTCTGAAAGGCGTCCAGGAAGGCTCCGGTCACCAAGATGGTCGTCCTGAATCAAAGACACACATCAGTCACATATTCATGATGTCGTCACAGTCACACTGAGTCCAGTAAATGCACAGGAGGTGTTCTGCGTGACCTCTGACCCCTCTGGTGAAATGTGGATGTGTATGTGCGTCTGAGAGGGAAATGTGATTGAATTGGTTTCATTTTCAAAACTCTATATTTTCAGAAACATAAATCACTAATATGACATTGATCATCCCATATTTCTGGTACCTTCACGTACCATCAAACCATACTCAGCTGTTACTTTAAAATCAAACATAAATGAACTGCAGCAGATATTGCTCACTATTCGTAAGCGATTGTATTAGTGTGAATAGAACTGATATCTTTGATTTTTATAACCATTTTTATAAACTGTCGACATCGATATGATTTGCCGCCCGTGTCGACACACTTTTGTCGACACAATTTGTGACACCAAATGGGAGATGTCAGAGCTACAAAAATCCCCACATATCCTACTTGTAATTATCACTAGGAAGCTGAGAAGAATGTTTTTTTCCCAGTCAGAAGCTCAAATTTAAAGCAAATCTGACATGATGTGAACGCAGCATAATCTCTGACTGGTAAGTTAAGGTGTGTTCACAACAAGCATGAACATTATTCTAACTCTGGAGCGTTTGTCCAGGCGAGAACGATGACCTTTAAACTCTGGTGGCACCAAATACCAGTGCGATTCATTAATTCAACCAACTACAGCAAACCACCCCGCAACACAAGGGATTATGGGTAGAAGGAGACGGAAAGCCTAGCAGAACAAAATGAAGTCTGTACTGATGCTCATATTCAGCTGTTTCTTCATGTGTTCTTAACTGGTATGAACACCACAGAAGAAGAGACAGACGAGTCCATCATGCTGAGATAAAGTTACAGATTTGTTTTGACTCCAACCTGCAGGATGACAGGTGACCAAAACTCTGTCCAATAAACGAGCTGCTTGTGTGACTTGTGCTTACAAGCCCTGATTGGCTTGAACCTGAACGAAGCAAAAATAAAAAATGCAACAAAGTCAACTTTTCCACTCTGGTTCAGACCAAAGAAAACAGACTGGAGGTGTGATCGCAGCCTCAGTCTGCTGCAGAAGCCACATCACACAGACACCATGACTTGGGTTTGAAAGGGCTTTTATTTTGGAGGCAGGACTTGTGGAGCCACATAAGAGGCCAGTTGCACTTAAAAGCCAGTGCAACTGGAGACCTTCTGACACACACACACACACACACACACACACACACACACACACACACATCATCAATGGACCTATTGTCTTGACTGTGTGTGTGTATTCCATTGTGAGTCAGATCTGTAATGTTTTCTGTAGCAATACATGCGTGCGTGCGCACACACACACACACACACACACACACACACACACACACACAGACAGAGCGATTACCTCTGAAAACCTTACTGAGTAGATCGGATGACACTGCTGTCAATAGTGCAGTGTGAAAGTGTGTGTGTGTGCGCACGCGTGTGTGTACGTATGTGTGTGTGTGTGTGCGTCTAACCTCAGTGGAAATTCTCTTTCATATATAGACCAAAGGCCCACTACACACACACACACACACACACACACACACACACACAGTTCCATAGTAAGCCCCACACTACCTGCTGTGTCACTGAATTGAAAGCTTTAGAAGGCTGATACTCCTCAAGCATCAGTCCAGTGAAAATACCAGGATGGTTTACTCTTTTCCAGCTTAAATTAAGTTGACAACTAACTAACTAATAACCAAAGCAAGTAGCAAGAATAGCAAGTAAGTAACAGAAACCAGAATATAGCAAGTAATGGTTCTATAAACATACACACGACAAAATTACCAGAGAAAAGTCTGGATTACATTATTGTGAGAGAGTGTAAAAAAGTACAATATGAATATATATGAAGCATGAAATGGGTGGAAACATTACAAAGTGGTCTGTACAACGCGGACATGTGATCTGTGTGTGTGTGTGTGTGTGTGTGTGTGTGTAGCTGGCTGACTGTCAGGTCTAATGGGCTGTGACTGGCTGCAGCAGGCAGAGCGATGCTTATCAAGGTAAACTGGTCTACTGGGAAACACAGTCATTATACTGTTATTATACTGTACCAGCTACCGGGGTGACTGTGTGTGTGTGTGTGTGTGTGTGTGCGCGTGTGTGTGTGTGTGTGTGAGAGAGAGAGAGAGAGAGAGCATGCATGCAGCTCACATGTATATTAGGATGACCAGAAAATGACCAGTAAAGACATTTTGCTGCTGTTCACAACAGGAAAGCCATATTTTAGGGTTATGAGTAGGCAAGACAGTGTGTGTGTGTGTGTGTGTGTGTGTGTGTGTGTGTGTGTGTGTCTTACCTGAGCTGTGATTGTAGCTTGGTTCCTTTGGTTACAAAATCCTCCCATGCAGGATAACTGGCCTACAGAGAACACAGAGAATAAAACTGACATGAAACCTCCCACTCCATTAACACAACACAGCTCATATGTACAAGACGACATTAATACTGATCGAATTAACTGAGAGACAGACTGTTACTGTGACATTAACACCGAAGCTTTGACAATATGTATTTCATATCAATAATCCATCAGAGTTTGTTAATCCAGCAATGTCCTTAATGACAATACAGCTATTGAACTGAACGAGAGAGAGAGGCCCATTATTAAGGTATTAGTATTAAACCCTCGTCAAGTACTTCACTAAACAGGACTGGTATGTGTGGATTCAATGCCAATAAAGCTAATTAAACTGGGGAGAGAGAGAGAGAGAGAGAGAGATATTATGATGATGTTATGGTAAAGCAAATTAGATAATATGTACTTTGTTCTAATTAACAAATAGAGCAGCTTGTATGTACAGACTTGACAGCAATAAAAGGCCATTGAACTGAATGGAGAGAGACATAAAGAGGAAGAGTCGTATTATTATGATATTATGATAATACAAATTAGATAATATGTAGGCTATTTCATGCTAATAAACCAATAGAGCTTGTATCTAGGGACTCGATGGCAATAGAAGCCCACTGAATTGAACAGAGAGAGAGAGAGAGAGACAGAGAGAGAGATAAAGAGAGAGAGAGACAGAGAGATAGAGAGACAGAGAGAGACAGAGAGAGAGATAAAGAGAGAGAGACAGAACAAGAGAGAGGAGAGAGTAAGATAGAGAGAGACAGCGAGAGAGATAAAGAGAGAGAGAGACAGAGAGATAAAGAGAGAGACAGAGAGACAGAGAGAGAGATAAAGAGAGAGACAGAGCAAGAGAGAGAGGAGAGAGTAAGATAGAGAGAGACAGCGAGAGAGAGAGAGGAGAGAGTAAGATAAAGAGAGAGAGACAGCGAGAGAGAGAGACTATTACAGTAAATGTATCTGTGATGCTTTGACAACACGTCTGTTGTGCCCACAGAGCATGAAGCTGCTACAGTTTCAGTTCCTGACAACAAGGATTAATGGACTGAAGTGAACTGACATGAGAAAGAGAGCAGAGAAATTATTTTAGATTCTTCAGCAGACAAAAAAATAAAGATAAGAAAAACAGACAGAAACAGAGAAAGAAAGAAAGAAAGAGAGAAAAAGAAAGAAAAAGAAAGAAAGAAAGAGAAATAGAGCATTAAAGCTGCTACAGTTTCAGTTCCTGTCAATAAGGATTAATGGACTGAAGTGAACTGAAATGAGAAAGAGAGCAGCGAAAGAGAGAGAGAAAGAAAGAAAGAAAGAAAGAGAGAGCGAGAGAGTGAGAGAGAGAAAGAAAGAAATAAAGAAAGAAAGAAAGAATCAATCTTATATTTAGTTTAATGGGGGTTGCTCAGTCAGGTGGTGCTGAGGTCAGTCGGGGTCAGAGGTCAGAGGTCACAGCAGGTCAGCGCTGGTTTGGCTGAGTGTGGGACGTTTGTGTCGGACACTGAATTACTGATTAGGCTATTTGACCATTTTCATGCCAAAAAACACCAAGTATTCAGCGTTTCCCTCAGAAGTTAAAGTGGAAAAGCTTCTGAAACTGCATTTAGACCACGGGACACTAAAACTCTCCATAGAAACCCAGGATGATGATGATGATAATAATTATAATAAAATATATTCATGCATACTGTGTGCAATCCGATCCAAACGTTATATTAGAATCACTTCAGGTTCCAATACACAACCAGTGTTGTATTGATCAACTCTTCGATAAGTATGTAATCAAATCAAATCCATCACATTAGGGCTGGAAGATCTTGACAAAAAATCTAATTGTGATTATTTGACAGAATATTGCAAATGCAATTTAAACTGTGATTCATATCACAAGTTTTTTTTGTCATACATTTTTTAGAACTTTAGAATCGTTTAAAGAAAAGTGATTTTGTTAAATAAACTAGATGTCAGTGTGCAGATTTACTGAGTTTGAGTCTGATGAAAGGTTTTGATTCATGGACCAAAGATTACCTGCAGCTCTAAAACTCCTTGTTCACAAATCCAGTTTGGACCAAACTCTCTCTGAAGAAGTTAACTGCAGCCTCTGAGATTTGGAAATTCCAGTTCATATTGCAATTTTGATTTTTTTTTTTTTTCTCGATTAATTGTTCAGCTCTACATCACATCAGACTGGACCAGATCCAGTCATTATTAAAAACACAGTATCGGTTCAATATATTGGCAAACCCATGTTTCATCATGCATTCTTGCTTGATTACATAAGACCAGGTTGGGCGATGAACACCAGCCAAACTGCTTCTGCCCGCTCTACCAGCCTCTTCAGCAGGCAACCAGCTATCATTCTGAAACTCAATTTGCCTGGCAAAACACTGGTTTCCTGAGATCAACCAGCCACTGTTGCCAGTGGAAGGTAATGTTAGTTCCTGAACCTGTATAAGACAATAACAACAAGAACCAATCTACACAAGATAGCAGATATTTTCATGTACATTTATCAACACCAAGGATGTGGTGTAGCTGTCCCTTCTGCTGCTGAACTACATGCCAACCTCTCTGTCTTTATGGTTCACCTGTTACTCCTCCAGTCTTCTTCCACCAAAATACACCATGGGGGCAGTAGCGAGCAGTATCAATAAACTTTGAAAGTTGCTGTGTTATTGAAATATTTGCTATTCGGTGGACGTATGTATGCTGAATTCATCAGTGGGCCCTGACAACTCAGAAAATATCTGAAGTCATTTTCCACGAGGTTTGCATGTTTGCCAAAAAAGCACGACAAGATTAAAGTGACAAATTTCACAATGGAGTTCAACATGACGTTTAGTCCCATACGAAGAGAGAAAGAGGGAGGGGCGTGCATCGGGGTCAGGTGAGTACTCACGCAGAAACGAGGAGGAAAAGAGGGTCAGTGAGGGCGAGAGTTTCCCCCGCTTTGAAGAAAATCTACGCCTCAAAAACAAAAGGAACCGAACAGAAAGGTGGAAACGAACGTCTACTCCTTGCTGGTCAGTTTCATGCTGTTTTCAAAGTGTGCTGTGTTCAGTCTTTTCTAGCGTCTTCTCCTTCCTCCAACAAACAACACCCTCTGTTTCCGGTGAGTGGCCACTTCACACCCATTGTCATCTATGGGAGCCTGGGTGGAGGGAGAGTCACCATTTGTCGACCTCGTCTGTTTCCCTGGGACCGGACAAACATGTGATTGCACACTTCGCACATCTTCTGGACTATTAGCTAATACACAAGAAACAAAATGCCTTCTGTTCCTGCCCTTCGCTTTCATTCTGTTTCTTTTTCTAGTCCTTCCTCCCACATGATCATTCTTTGGTTACAGGAATATTCTACGGGCATCAAGGCCCTGACCTTTGCACTCCTTATTTTTGGCTGCTTGTACTGGTGGTGATGTAGGAATTTAAGCTTATTCTAGTGTTGCATTTATTCTAAATTGCTCTGGACGAGTGCGTCAGCTAAATACCTAAAATGTAAATTATATATTATATCTATCAATAGCTGTGTGAGTGAGGCATGTTATTTTTGGCTTTGCTGGGTCTCATGGAATTGATTCTCAATGCAACTGCAGAAAACCATGCAACAGCAGCACGTTTGTCCTTTTATGACCCTTGAGTCTTCCTGTTAAATCCTGTTAAACTCCCACCGTGGGGTTTCCAAAACACATCAGTATGAAAATGAGCACTCTTTTCTTTACTCATGAAAAATGTACTTTGCTGAGATAACTGACACAGCAGAACACTGTTGGAAGATATTCAAAAGCCATATAAAAGGAAGAGACTGAATTCTGCTTACTTTTGTAAGATTAGGGGATGTTGGTGTCTCCTACTTGCTTTTGGGAGGTAAAGCCCATACTTGTTCTGCATGTTGTAATATTGCCTGATTCATTATCTAAGTCTGGCTCAGTGTTGAAGGCTCGCTTTGCCCCTGTACAGGTTACATCTGTGACTGACAGCTGCCGGTGCATCGCTCTGGTTATTGAATTAAAAAACGCAGGGAAGCCCCGGTGGAAACGAAGCTCAAATCCCACTTTCTGTCTCTCCTGCTGAACCCGGTCACCCTGTGTGTCCGTCCCCCGCCTCTGCAGGTCTACCGGAGAGGGGATAATACCGATTTAACCCCTACACCTCACCATTAGCCTCTTAGCTCCACACCGCTAAAGCTGCTAGCCGGCCGCGCTTCACAGCTAGCCAGGCACGCTCAGGGCATGGGGATGACAGGTTTACTAGCCATACTGATTTAACCCTGCATGATGAAACACTCTATCTGATCCAGCTCAATGCCTAAAGGTTAAACTGAAATATATGGAAGAAGGCGGCATTGAATATCCAATGAGTTTCATTGAAAAAATTAGATACATGTAGCCCATAATGAATGCAAGAAAGTGATTGGATGAAACCTTATTGATCCCCAATGGGGGAAAGCAGGTCGCTGCAGCAGCTAATTTAAGGGATTCAGCAGGGAAAGGAAAATAGAATATGGGTCTAAGCACACAAATAGAATATAGAATATAGCAAATTAAGGGCAACATATTAAGTCAGGAATCATTTTCAGACTTTTGCATTCAACATAGTGTTTTTGAGGCTCGCAGTGTTTCCTCTGTAATTTTATGCAGCTGTGGAGCTTGGGGGGATAATTCTAGTTTTGTCTCATATCTGTTGCTGTTTGGGTCTAAGTTATGTTTCAAGTTAAGCATTAAAAAAAAAGAGAGAGTACTTCTAAAACATTTGGACTACACTTATTTTAGATTTAGACGCTAGTAAGACTGAATTACAATGCACATTTTAATTTCATATTTTCTCTAGCAGCAGTGGTAACTTCCCTGCTGTGGTGGTGCACCGCTGCTACATGAATACAGAGGAAACACTGTCATCAGTGGTTTTAAATTATTGATTGGTGAATTTCAGACTTTAAGCGGTTCCAAAATTGATAAATATATATATATAGCGTTTTGAAATGAGTCTTCATAATACGTTGCAGTGTTTCTACCTCCCCTTCTCATGCAAAACGTTTTTCACAATCCATTTTTTCCACTTTTTGTAAAAGTGCTTCATGAATAAATCTGACTTGACTTGAACATTGTAAAGACAAACGTCTTGTACCTCACACCCTCCTTTCCCCACTGAACACCTATTTTATTTATTTTCCCATCACTTCTGTCTTACATAGGCTAATCATTCTATGATCCTAGTAAGATTGTCAGAGAACTGTGGCTCTGACCTTTGACCTCCTCACTATAGGCTGTAATGTTGGTGTAATCTAGGAATTGGAAGTTGATTCTACTGGTGAATTCACCGCAAGTCGCTCTGGATAAGAGCAGCAGCTAAATACCAAAAAAGTAAAATGTAAAAATGTCTGCTTGTATTTCAGCTGGTGCGGCTCTGGGAAGGAAACTCTTCCCCTCCCTCCAGTTCTCGTCTAAACCTTAAATTCTCTCAGGGTTTGTTGTGACTGCCAGGAATGTCACGGTCGCAGACAAAATATTCCAGCGGTGGTTTGCAGCAGGCAGGGTTGAACAGACCACAGGCAGACAGACCGTTAGGGTCCACTGAGGCTTGATACTGACAACTTTAGAGCAGTGGTTCCCAAAGTGGGGTCCGGGGACCACCAGGGCTCACTGAGGGCCCCAGCAAGATGGGGAAGAGTTACATTCACTGCAATTTAATTCAGCAGAAATTATACCAATGAGACACAGTATGAGATTGACTATTCTAATCCCAGGTTTCACTGATCCAGTATGATGTGACGTAGTATATGACGTACAGTATGTGCACTACCAGTCAAAGGTTTGGACTAGGGATGTCAACGGTTAACCGTTAATCGGTTATCCGCCGAGAATATTTTTGACCGGTTACGCATGTCGGTCTATAGGTTAATTTGCATGTTGCCAACATGGCGACTTTGTCGCTAGACTTAGCGACTTTTCAGACCCCCCTGGCGACTTTATTTCTCAAAAGCGACTAGCAACAAATCTGGCGACTTTTTCTGACCATGGGAAGCAATGTTAAAGTGTTGAATCCCAAAGCATTTGGCAATAAATTGGTTCGGCTGATGCCGGTTTTCTCTACTTGCTTGTCTAATCCAGAGAGGTCTGACGGTCACAGTGCTTCCCACACAGCGTAGCTCCCTCCCTCCGCTGAGAGCAGGGACTGTAGGATAGGGTCCATTTGTAATTTCTACCGGCGTACGCCAAAACTGGCCCGGGTGGGCGGAGTCAGCACTTAATATTAAAACGGGCTACGCCGTGGCGTGCATAACAAGTGCAGATATTTATATGCAAATTACAGCAAATGGACAGCGCTTCGAAATGCGGCGCCAAAGCTCATCTATCTACTAAAGCAAGGAGTCTCTGTCTGTGAGTCTGTCTGTGAGTGAGTAAGTGAGTGTGTGTGTCCTTCGCATATCTCGAGAACCGTTCGTCCGATCTACTTCACACTTGGCGGGTGTGTTGCTGGGGACCCGAGGACGTGCAGCGTCGGATATGGTGCAATTTGGACACGCGACACGTTCAATATTAATAAACTTTGAATAAACAAGTGAACAGCGCTCTGTGCAGCAGCAGGGCGAACGGGCACTGCACTAGTTGAGTCAATGGAGCGCCGGACTAAAAGGAAAGCGCAACTTTCTTGTATTTCACGTCATTTTGCGTTTTTTCTTAAAAATGAACCGGTTAGTTACCGGTTAATGGGTGTCGGCCTATCGAAAGCAAAATTAACCGAAACTGACATCCCGAGTTTGGACACATGCATTTTTCTTTATTTGTACTATTTTTCACATTTTTGAATTATAGCAAAGACATCAAAACTATGAAATAACACAAACTGAATTATGCAGCAACCAAAAAAGTGTTAAACAAATCAAAACTATCTTATATTTTAGATCCTTTAAAGTAGCCGCCCTTTGCCTTGATGGAAAGGCAAACGCTTTGGAAAGAAATTCATACATAGGATCAACTTCATTATTTCTATTTGTCTAAGAAACAAATTTGCTTTATCCACTGTGGACGAGTTAGCCAGTTAGTTTCCTGTCCTGCCTGAGACTCTGTTGAACCGAGGGGGGAAACGTCTCCATGCTCCACTAGCACCAACAAAGGAAACTCTATTCATGGAGCCCCAGTTCTCCATGTATAGAAGACATACAGACTGTTATCCTATCTGCTTAGTCAGCCAGCCAGCAAGACCAGGTATACAGTTACTTTAGTCTCTGTGTGTGTGTGTGTGTGTGTGTGTGTGTGTGTGTGTGTGTGTGTGTGTGAGCGCATGCGCGTAGTCACCTGCCGTCACCTTCTAATCCTACCACTATAATCCTGACTTGCTCTACTGACCGAGAGACAGACAGACAGACAGACAGACAGACAGACAGAGAGAGAGAGAGAGAGAGAGAGAGAATGACATGATGGCTAAAGGAAGAGAGAAGTTTATCCCGTTGTACCCAGACTGGCTCTAGAAAGGCCTTAGTTAGTAACTCAGTCAACCAGCAAGCTAACAATTCATTCATTCATTCATTCAGTCAGTCAGCAAGGCACTAACACTGGCAGGGTTAGCGGTTCAATTCCCCCTGGGGCTAAAAATGCTAACGTTCATGTTACTATAATGAGTATTTTGGATAAGAGCACCACCTGACAGCTGAAGTTACACCAACCAGCATTAGGCCAGGATCAGATAGGAGCTTTTTTCTCTTCTTTTTAAACATAAAGCTCAGCTGTGAGCTACTGACAGAGACAGCAAGAGGTCAAAGGGCACAAGGAGCGTTACATCATTCTGGCTGCTGTGCAACACAAAGTTTGGCACAGTATCCAATTAGCGTTAGGCTAACCTGAAGTAATAAAGGGGGTAATGTTGTTGAAAATAAAAATGGAGCAGAGAAAGTTAGAGATGTCTCTGCTGGCTGCTGAAGAAGAGGAGGAGGAGGAGGAGTCTGTTCTGAACCGGAGGATGAAGGTTCAGGATGTTCATGACGAGAACAGAGCGCCACAGGTTTATCATCTCATCCAACAGCACCACCTAGATAGAGCCCGTCTCAAGGACCGTTTTCACACTGATGGAATGTGCGGCCAAAACCACGAGAGAGTTTTGAAGCCAATAAGGAAGTGGCGGCAAACGGCAGTTCCTCTAACGTCCGCTAGAGTCCAGCTCCAAAAAGACTCCAAAATATAAAGTCAATACATTTTTTACACAAGAGGTTTTGGCCTCAGTAGCTAATTTCACTTCTTCTAATGTGTGTCCTTATGGAGAGTTTCAAAATAATTGTGTCATAAATGAGATGTAATAGATATAAAACGGGGTTGTTTTCCTAGTGATTGACAGGTCGCCGATTATGGGCCAATAGTAGGCGGAGCTGCGGCTCTGCAGGTGTGTTCAAAAAAAGCGTCTCTGGTAAACCGGTGAAAGTGGCTGGTGATTTTAACATTATCAGCTGCTGTGTTTCCTGCTCTGCTTGTTGCTCCACCTTCTACCTGGAAATACTGAAAGGTCACGACCACTCGACACCCCATGACCTCTGAACTGCTACACACACTGCTACTGCGTGTTTGTGTGTGTGTGTGTGTGTGTGTGTGTTTTCAACAGCTAGCTGACAGCTGAATGACAACTATCTGATGTGCCTCTCCATGTGTTTCTGTTTTAAAAACACATGTTCATGACTGTGTGTGTGTGTGTGTGTGTGTGTGTGTGTGCGTGTGTGTGTGTGTGTGTGGGTGTTTTGCCTTACAGATAATCAGATAGTGGTGTAGGATAGATGGCAGTATGAGTCAGAGAGATGAGGAAAAGTATTTTTCAGTAGAAACTGTTTCTCAGTGCAAATTCCACTGAACTGGTTTGCGGGTTCAACTTCAGATCAGGACAGGAACGGACTATCAGCCCACAGGCCTCGCTCACCAGACACTGTTTTACCTGACAAATAGAAGTTCAGAACAGACTGGGAGTCCCAATGTTCACACAGGTCAACTCTCCTTCATTATGTCCTTGTGTAAACTACTGCTTCGATAATAATGTTAGATATCATCAGTGGGCTGGAGGTTAATTTTAGCTTTTCGTCCAGCTCTGTGTTAGAGCTAGATCTGCTTCTAGTGCAGGTCACAGCACTAAAACTGTCTTTATTTGGATATTTAATAATGTTCAAAGTCCAGGATTTAAACACTTGACTTTAAACGCTGAATTAAACCATTTTCACATTTTCTCTTTCACTGGTGGCTAATTCGCTGCACTTTAAAGGGGATAGTAGCTCATTTCTTATTTGACATTTTCTCAATCAGCGGTGGAAAATGCTCCGCTGGTTTATGATGCATGGGGGTATTGATAAGCCTCTAGCATAAATCAATGTGTGTTCTTGAGAAGTAGTATTGAGAGTAGGAAAGCAAGTGGTGGTGTAAATTCCTCTAAAACCAGTTTGAGAGTGAAAGCTGAGGGCCACAGAGAGGTTAGAGAGGACGACAACCCAGCTGTCGCCTTCTCTTTACTGTCACTTCAACTTAAAAACAAGATTTAACCTCTCTGTCTGTCTGCCTGTCTCTCTTTAATTACATTTCTCTTGTATAACACATTATGGACCCACAGAGAGAGAGTTAATTGATGTAAAATTGTAGATATTAACACACACTCACTTACTGTACTGCTTTGATAACATGTTTCCTTCCTGCCGTGCCAATAAAGCATATTTGAATTGGAAAAATGGAATTAAAGCATATTTGAATAGGAAAAATGTAATTTGAATTTGAGAGAGACAGATTCACATAACTAAATAATCTCAATTTTGTAACTTTTATATGTTATTAGGATATTGCTGATAGTACAAACCAAATAATACATCATGTCAGTATGATTTTGAAGGCAAGAACAGATATTTTGTACGCTGCTTTGGCGATGTTGCCTCTGATACGCAGTCACGATGGGAGGGTAACGGAGTTAAACTGATAGAGAGCGAGAGCGAGCGAGAGAGCTTGAGGTTGTTCAAACAGCAGGGTAATGGTTTGTTTAGTGCTGGCGGTGTGTTTGAGGAACACTGACTGAGAGATATAGACAGAGAAAGAAAGGCAGAGTGTGCTAACAGCAGGTTAATGGTCGGTTCGGTGCGGCCTGTGTGTTTAACACCGTCATATGAACAGCGTGCGGTCCGCTCCCCGCCTCTTTATCTGTGAAATGATGAGGTTTTTATTAACTGAGACAGACAGACAGAGGAGGGCCCGGTCTTTCCATCCCTCTTATCTCATCCTCCTTACATAACTCACTCTCCCTTTTCTTTCTTTAATAACAACAGCAGGCAATCCTGGCTATGGATCGGCCTCCTCCTGTTCTGTCGGTCTGTGACATTTCAGACAGCGCTGATTGGATTTTGATGCAACTCGGGGAAATGATGCGTCTCACCGCTGTGTTGCAGCGTTTTAAAAAATTACACTGATTGGCCAAAGGAGCGGCGCTATAATTGCAGGTCAAAACACGGTGACGACTCTTTTACGTAGAAATATAAAGTCCATAAATTTGTCCTATTAAAAGTTCCAGTTGCAATAGCTAATTTTATCTCTTTTTTGAATAATCGTGCCATTAGGAAGATATCTGTGTGAATTTCAGCGGATGTAAGGCGGCGTGTCTGAGTGATCCTGTGCTTTATGACCACAGAAGGCAGCGTGGGCTGGCTTTTCCGACAGGCTCCACCTACCATATGACCACATAAGATTATATGGAATGGATTTATCTGTAGGCTCCACCCCTTTTCACTCTACTGCCAAACACTGGCTCCAAAAATACAAAACAGCCACACTTCCTGGGCTTCAAACTGGCCAAAGGTAAAGTCACAGTCACTTTGTCAAATGATTTTCTACGGTCTGTACTACAAAGTTATAGGAGAGAGGGTTCTGTATCTTGACTGGTAGACACAAAGATAGACAGACAGACAGACAGACAGACAGGTGAGAGAGAGATGAGAGATCTGTCTGTCTCTCCCTCTTTCACCCCCCCACCCAGGTTAGCTGCAAGTCAGTTTAGCACCAAACTGACAGACATGGAAGATCTCACCTTATGTCTGGTTGTCTGTCTGTCTCTCTGTCTTTCTGTCTGTCTCTCTCTCCAGGGTCAGACAGACAGGTTAGCAGCAGGCTGACAGACATGAAGCACCACAGACACATTCCTCATGGCCGTCCTCAAACCAAACCATCACTAGACTCTCTGTCTGTCTGTCTGTCTGTCCAGATAACTAAACCCTATGGAACCGACACACACAAGCACACACACACACACTCCCTATGAAATAACGAAGCCAGCTAACCAAAACCATAGATAAATTTTGCTCAAATGCACACATACACACCACTTTTCTAAGGAGCACCCGCAAAATGAAGCATTTTCGATAGACAGTCACCAAAAGCAGCAACGGAAAGCACAAAGCTACCATTTTTCTCCAGAATGACAATTTTAGGTAAAGTACAAACTTCAGTTCTTGACCCAATATTTTAGAAATAGTGGCCTATAATTAATTTTAATCTTCGTATTACAGTGTGATGAGGAGTGAGTTTGTTGTCATCTGTGTGTGTGTGTGTGTGTGTGTGTGTGTGTGTGGATAGTGATTCAGTCAAACTCCATATTCCACCCAGTGTAATCAGGAATCAGTTTGGGGGTCAGAGGTCAGCAGGTGGGGGTTCGGTGCCTTGCTCGAGGACACCTGGCACATCGGCTGTTGTGGTGATCGAACCTGTGACCGTCTGCTTACGGGACGGTTTCTCGAACCAACAGGAAACCCAAGTTCTCCATTCTTTCATCCTCCCTCCCTCCCATTAGTCTTGTGTTGCCATGGCGCTCGTTGCCATGGAGAAGAGGAAGTAAACATCAGCTGGTCTCCACGTGTGACTTTGTCGCTCTCTGTTCAGCCTATTTCTGTTTCTGTCTGTTCCTTTGCATACTATTTGTGTATCTGTCTTTCTTTCTGTCTATTCCTGTCTGTCTGTCTGATCATGCATCTCTGTGTCAGTCAGTTGTTTCTCTCAACATCCATCTTTATTTATCTATATCTATCTCCCTTAGCATCCACTACAACAACTCACTCAAACTACAAACTACTAAATCAAAAGTCAGGTTAGAAAATCCTCAGAACTCCTCAGAACATTAATAACTTCAAATGTCCCTTTCTTCTCAAAATTCTCATTAACAAAAATAAATTCTCAAACATCCATTGATAAAATTCCCCATAGTCCTACTGACACAGTTATCAAATCTCCCATTAATAAAGTTCGCAAAACTCGATTTATAAAATTCTCAAATCTTATCTTATTTTATCAATGGGTTGACCCAAACCCATTGATAAAATTCCACAAAATTTCCAACTCACAATAAAAAAAATCCTCTTTACATTAAATTCTCATTCACCAGCAAAATTCTCAAAACTCCAAATGATAAAATTCTCAAAACTGCAGTAACAACATTCTTGGAAGTCTATCAAAAAAAATAAAAAGATCAAACTTCTATTAATAAATTGCCTAAACCTCCATTAGTCACATTTTCAAACCTCCATTAGTAACATTTTGAAACCTCCACTAATAAATTTCCCAAAGCTCTCACTCACAAAATATCCATAACCCCATTAATAGAGTTGTCTTCACAGTGCTGACAGTGTGGGTCAGGGTTAAGGGTTAGGGTTAGGGTTAGCTGTGGAGCTGTGCAGCATGGGTTAGGGTCAGGGTCAGGGTTAAGGGTCAGGGTTAAGGGTTAGGGTTAGGGTTAGCTGTGGAGCTGTGCAGCATGGGTTAGGGTCAGGGTCAGGGTTAAGGGTTAGGGTTAGGGTTAGCTGTGCAGCATGGGTTAGGGTCAGGGTTAAGGGTTAGGGTTAGGGTTAGGGTTAGCTGTGCAGCATGGGTTAGGGTCAGGGTCAGGGTTAAGGGTTAGGGTTAGGGTTAGGGTTAGGGGTCAGGGTTAGCTGTGCAGCATGGGTTAGGGTCAGGGTTAAGGGTTAGGGTCAGGGTTAGCTGTGCAGCATGGCCCGGTGGACAGAGAGCAGAGTGTGTGTGTGAGGTCTCTGCTTCAGGTCAGCAGCCTCCTGCCACAGTGCCTCTGAGCAACACACTGAACACACTGCTGTCTGGGTTTAACTCACTGTGCATCAGAGCTGTGTGTGTGTGTGTATTAATCCACACCTACTGAACTGCACTCATCCATACTGCCTCATCCCCTCCATCTTTCCCTCTCTTGGCAACACACACCCACCACCTCTCTCTCTCTCTCTCTACCTGCTGACTCATGTCCCTCCCTCCACCTTTCCTTCCAAACACACCCAACCTTTCCCTATAGTCTCTCTCTCTCTCTCTACCTGTCAAACCCAGTTTCCTCCCTCCCTCCATCTGCCATTGTGTTCTCTCTCTACATCCCTCTTCCTGTTTCCTCCCTCCCTCCACCTCCCTCTCTCCTCCTCCCTCCTAGCTCCCTCTCCTAAGTCCTCCATCTTTCTCCCTCCTTCCTTCCTTTCCTAAGTTGTCCCTCCTTCATTCCTCTCCTCCCTCTCCTATCTCCACCATCCTCCTCCCTTCTTCCTCTCCTAAATCCTCCCACCATCCTTCTGCCCACTCTCATTTGTTCCACTCCTCCCCCCCAGCAGCTAAGACCTGGAACACCTTTACCTGTGTCTGTGTGTGTGTGTGTCTGTGTGTGTGTGTGTGGGTGTGTCTGTGTGTGCGCTCTGTGTGTGTGTGTCCCCACCCATATTAACCTGAGGCTGCCTATTTTCCTGTCAGCAGCGCTATCAATTGGACTTCTCTGAAATCGACCGCTCCCTTCACTCACACACACGCACGCACGCACACACACACACACACACACTCACACACACACACCTAACTGCCAGGAACTATAAAATATACTATCAGTGATGTGACTAAATCTTTACTCACATCAAATTATGGCCACTGGTTTGTGTGTGTGTGTGTGTGTGTGTGTGTGTGTAATATAATTGTGTATGGCTATCACTCAAGTCAAAACAACTTCTCTAAGGAAAAGACTATATTTTACCGTCTGTACACACACACACACACACACACACACAGCTAGTTATATATAGATAAAAGACACAGTACAGTCCTAACCATTGTTTACTATGGAGTGTGTATGTGTATGTGTGTGTGTGTCTGTGTTGTGGGGGTGCGTGTGTGTGTGTAAGCTGGGCAGGGCTGGGGCTAGCCACTGCAAGCTATTTACTATTCCACACACACACACACACCACATATGTCCCACACTACTGTTCTCTCTCTCTCAGATCACCTTGAGCATGCCATCCACGAGGCAGAACGTGTACACACACACACACACGCAGAGCACACACACACAGATAAGTTCAGATTTAATAACGAGGAAGGAGGGCAGGTCAACTGTTGTTTTGATTGACACTTGACTTTAAAATCTACAGTTAACAAGGAGAATAAAATACACACACACAAATAGCAATACATTTCATTGGGGTGAATTAGAGGGGAGAGGGAGAGAGAGACAGAGAGAGACAGAGAGAGAGAGAGAGACAGTTATAGTTGAACAAGAAAAAGTGCAGTCACGTATCACACTCAAACTACTAGCATTCAGCTAACATTAGCTAGCTAATAAATATAGGCTACACTGATGTACACGTTAACAGAGAGAGGGGCAAGGAGAGAGAGGACAGGAAGGAGGAAGAGGGAGGGATGGAGAGACAGAGAGGGGGGGTAGGGAAGGAGGTAGGGATACAAGAGAGGAGAGAGAAGAAGAGATGGAAGGAGACAGGGAGAGGGGGGATAGAAAAAGAGAAAGGGGGAGGGGAGAGAGAGAGAGAGCGAGAGCGAAGGGGGGGAAGCCGTGACTGAAGGAATGTGCTTAGCTTGACAGGATGGAGGGATGGACGGAGGAGAAGAGAGGAGATGGAGGAGGGTGGAAGGTCGACGGCTCATAATGACACTCCTAATATAGCAGAGACAGAAATCAATAAGCTGTCTGTCTGCCTGTCTGTCTCTGCCTGTCTGTCTGTCTGTCTGCCTGTCTGTCTGTCTATCTGCCTCTGCCTGTCTCTCTCTGCCTGTCTCTCTCTGTCTGTCTGTCTCTGCAGATGTAAACTCGATAAATGCTGCAAGCCTTCCTGCAGAATTCCTCCTACTCTCACTTTAAATCCTCGTTATAATTGGCAGGATAACGAGACCTCCCTGAGCCAACGGCAGCTCTGATTGGCTCCGAGTTTGAAAACAGGATTCTCCCACAATCCCCCAGAAACAGCACTTTCGCTTTGTTTTTCTGCCTGGGTAGAACAAGTTTCCATCGTTAGCTCAGCTACAACGCTAGCTACTTCGCTGAGTAATTTCAAGTTCACATACAAACTCTTTGGGTAAACTAAACGAGTGAGATAAAAATGGATGCTTGTACTTTCTGTCTGAAGTGCAGGCCCACGCTTCACTGTAAACACAACCAACATCTAAGTGTATGGATGGTGTTTTACTGTTGATTCAGCCATTTCTTGTCTCTAATATCGTCCATTGTTGTTCATGCCTTGCCAAAAGTTTTGTTTTGTGAGCTAGCTAACTGGAGCAACTTGTTGTTCCTAAGAGAGTAAACAAGTGAGCAGCAGAGCCAGGCTCCGCCCACAGCTCCGCCCACAGCCCCGCCCACAGCCCCGCCCACAGCTCCGCTCCAGCAAAATCTGACTGGTTTGAATGTTGGCGACAGCCCACAGTGTCACCGCCGTTTTCTAATCAACTATTGTGTTTACATTTCTCCACACCTTCGTCGTATGTCGAAGTGTTGCGTCGCACGTCTTGGTTATATACAATCTTTGGTCTTTATCTGCGTCAAAATACTGTAATTTGAAAAAAAAATCATTTGTTTACATGCAATATTCATCAAAATAAAAAAATGTCAAATTGTTCAGCGCTAATTTAAACCAAAGCTTGGGCAATTCACAATATGATGACCTACAATCTACAGCAAGCCTCTATCTGCCTAACTACCAAAGAACCAAAGAGATTCTGTGTGTGTGTGTGTGTACTCTTCGTAGGCGTGTTATGGTGCCCTGGGGTGAAATTTATCTGAACAGCAACTCTCTTCTTAATTAAACATGACTTGCGCGTGTGTGTGTGTGTGTGTGGGGCAGATGGCGGGAGTGCCCCTGTTGGTTCTCTGCCACGTTGGTAATATACCAGGATATGATGCCACAAGCTCTGCATCCCACACACACACACACACACACACACACACACACACACACACACACACACACACACACACACACAGGTTCCAGTAAAACTATCCCTACACCATTACACAGTTCTTACCACAGCGGTCTGCAAGTTCCATCAAGTTCCATTTAAGGTGTTTTAAAGTTACAATGAAATGAAAACTGACTTTTGCACCTGGTTACCTAATTTTCCATGTTATAAAATCCACTTTTTAAACAATAAATGTGTGTTCTCTTGTATTTTTAAATCAAAATCCCATTACTTTTACTTCCTGACCAAGAAAGCGCAAAATTTTGAAGACCTCTAAAAACTGAACCTACGATTTTAAATGTTTTCTTTGACTGTACTGAAGACTTTTTGAGGCCTTAAGTTGGGATAATATGATTTAAGACATTTGAAGACTTTCTCCAGACCAAACACGCACCAAAATGTTGCTCTAAATTTACATTTTGGAGAAGATTTCTGCATTTTACATCCTAGTAATCACATCTAATCCAGAGCGCCTCAATAATGACTGAGTAGGTGACAGTTCAGCATCTTGTTCAAGGACACTTCAGCCCTTGAAGCCTTTAATCCGCCTGTCATTTATTCAAAACATCTACGCATTTACCTATTCATCCATCCGCCAGTCATCTATCATCCATCCATCCTTCTGTTCATCTATTAATTTATCTATCCATCCATGCATGTGGAGGAGGAGAGACCGAGGGTTGGAGAGGGAGATGGGTGTTATTCATAATGTGTGATAGAGAGAATGACAGAGAAAGAGAGAAGAAAAAAGGGAACATGGCGGAGGAGGTAGAAAGCGAGGGATGGATGAGAGAAGGAGAGAGAGAGGAAAGAGGAAAATAGATTGAGGGATGGAGGAGGTAGAGAGGGGTGGAGGGGGGAGGGTGTGTGTCCTGTCTGACCTACAGAGAACAGCTGACACACACACACACACACACACACACACACACAGCACTTTAACACTGACTGACTGGTTAGCCTGTTAGCTTGTTAGCAGCAGTCACTTCCTCCAGTCTCCATCTGTTCCAGTCTTCTTTGTATCTGTTTGTTCTGCTGTGATTCCAGCTCAGTCCGTCTCAGTGTAAACCAGGCTGATCTGAGCCTCAGGTAGACCACCTCAGACCTGGTTAGACCACTTCAGACCACCTCAGATCACTTCAGATCAGCTAAGACCACTTCATACCACCTCAGATGACTTCAGATCAGGTTAGATGACTTCAGACCACCTCAGATGACTTCAGACGAGGTTAGACCACTTTAGACCACCTCAGATAACTTCAGACGAGGTTAGACCACTTCAGATGAGGTTAGACCACTTCAGACCACCTCAGATCACTTCAGATCAGGTAAGACCACTTCAGACCACCTCAGATAACTTCAGACGAGGTTAGACCACCTCAGACCAGGTTAGACCCTTTCAGACCACCTCAGATGACCATCTCAGTCAGGTTAGATCACTTCAGACCAGCGTCCACTGTGTGATGGTCTGCCATTGGTCTAAAATATCACATGACTGGTTGGCGTTGCATTGTGGGAAAGCATTTCCATGCCCCTTTCCCAAGGAAATCTCCTCATTAACATTCACACGGGTCACAGCTGCTCTGGTTTAGTTCAGCGTATCGGTGCGATTGTTTCTGGTTTATCCACTGGGGTGTAAACATATGAAGTAAAAATAAAAAAAACTGCGATGTTCTCCAAAGAAAATGAAGGGTACAAGAGTGTGAACCAATTTGGGTCACCAGCCAGAAAACTACATATCCCATGGAGCAATGCAGCGGAGTGCAGACTAATCAAATATCTCGGCGTTCAGTCGCAATTCAAGTTAATTCATTTAAATATACCGCCGCCTTCACACACACACACACACACACTCACTTCCTCTCTGCACCCTGTATGTAGTGAAGACCCATTAGTTTCTATTCTATTCAGCTTCACTTTGAGGTGTTTTTCACATGCACTGTCAGATGTGAATGTTTAATATTTTTCTTATTTCTCTTGTAGGCACGTCTCTCTTATCATCTGATCGAAGGTTACGGCAAAGTTTTCGGGAACTATAGCCGACAGGGATAAAACTCTATGAAAACATGATGGGTATGGCACCTACTCTTACAAAATGATTCTTCGCATGAAAGCAAAGCACATGACAGGGTTATTATTAAAGCTCTGAGTCATCTCACGATCCTTTGTTGCACAATATTTCTTCTGAATCAGCTGCGGTTTGAAAAGTTGGCCGATGAATTTCTGGTAGTGAAAACTTTCCTAAATGGATCCATGACAAGTAAGGATTTTAAAAGAAGGGGAAGAAATTCTGACCAAAATGGATGTGAAATGTAATTTGAAGTTTACAAGAATGTATTCTGTGTATAGGCCACATATTGTCGTATGGCTTTTAAGATGGAATTAATAAATTCAATAACTAACGAGATCACATCATCAAGAAAGGTGGTGCAAGCAGCCATTCATTTGTTTTCTGCTTTGTTTACGTTTGCTTTGGCAACATGTACTCCGCTATTTCATGCCAATAAAGATAATTATGAATTTAATTGGTGCAACTGTATAAACACTTTAATATACTTTCACTGTATTTACCACTACTGAAAATCTAAAACTATTAATCATTATAAAATGATGTATCATGTTTGTGTGTGTTCTGACGGCTGCAGCTCCTGACACTTTTGGACTTTGAAACAACAAAACTCCAAGAAAGAATTGTATTTCAATAAAATAAAAGTGGTGGGTCATACTGTAGAGTAATTACATTACATGTCTTTCTTTGATATTTTTGGGGGAATAATGGCACAAAAGAAGCAGATAACCAGACTCGTCCTCTTCCTGTGTCAAAAACTGAAACTGGAATCAGACGAGTCTGGA
This sequence comes from Centroberyx gerrardi, assembly GCF_048128805.1. Lineage (NCBI taxonomy): Eukaryota > Metazoa > Chordata > Actinopteri > Beryciformes > Berycidae > Centroberyx > Centroberyx gerrardi. Next base: position 34,585,629 of record NC_136001.1, read on the forward strand.
GTCTCCTGGTGTCCCTCGGGTGACGCTGCAGCACCCTGGACGTCTCCGGGTTTGGACAGACTGACCAGTTCCAGGCAGATGTGTGACCAAGTCAACTTCACTCGAGTCCCAAGTCAGTCTCAAGTCTTGAGGCACAAGTCTCAAGTCAAGTCTCAAGTCTAAATGTAGAACAGCAAGTCAAGTCAGAACAAATCAAGAGTCCAGTATCAATTTAATATCTTAAAGAAAACTAAATATCTAGGACTTTTCAACGCAATATGGTTTTAATAGGATAAAAACTTGGTAAGAGCATCGTGAGTTTGATTTCTATAATCAGTTTCAACTTCAATAAATTCAATCATTCCATACAAATTCAGAAAACAGAATTTAAATTCAGTCGTCCGCTGGAACAAATCTCATCACTTTCAATCTAAGTCATTTACACAAACACAAGATCTCAAGTCAAGGCTTTAGAAACCTTCTCAAGTCATCAAAGTACAAGTCAGAGTCAAGTCTCAAGTCACCAGAACCCAAGTCAAGTCAAGTCTCAAGTCTTCTCTTCATGCATCAAGTCAAGTCCCAAGCTATTAAAAATGTGACTCGAGTCCAAGTCATGTGACTCGAGTCCCCACCTCTGGTTCCAGGCCTCGTCTCACCAGATCAGCAGCATCTTTTAAATCACTTCTCAAGACACACTTGTACAAGAAAGCGTTCTTATAATGTTCTTTTATGTCCCTTTTTTTCATCCCTGTTCATAATCCTGTCTGTTTCCTTATATTTTATTTGATCTTTATCCTCATGTCTGGCTTCATTTTTAATCTACTCTCGATTTCTGTTCTATGTATTCACTATTTTCTTAACTGTTTTGGAAAGCACTTTGTAACAATTGTTTTAAAAAGTGCTTTATAAATACATATTATTATTATTAATGGTGAACATCTGACAGACAGACAGACAGACAGACAGCAAAGGGCAAGGTGCTTAACAAACATCAAAGAGGGCACAACTGGTGACCCCCCCCCCCCCCTCTCAAATGTCCCACTTCTCTTTTTACACTCCACTCATTCATTACCCAATCAACACATTAGCTCGAATAACCAATTATAACAGTCACTGTCGTTGATAATCAATATTTCAGACTCTCTCTTCACGCTCTTTTCCAGGACAAATTTATTGCATTTCACCTCCTTGTCAACATTACTTTCCGTGTTAAGGTGTTTGTCCTCCTCACATCCAGTCTTTCAAATATAAGATTGTGAGGAAAACACAAAAACATAACGTGGAGAAAATATATATATATTACGTGGAAAACCCAAGAAAGAAAACGTGAATCATCGTAATTAGAAATGAATGGGACACAACTGTTCACTTCTAGTGCAAATTTCTTCTATTCAACCTTCTTTTCTTCTTTAAATTCTGCTTTTAGATGTTGACCTACTCTCATAGTAAAATATAGCTTTATCACATGAAAAAAAAAAATTAATATTATGTGGACTGTGAAAACTTAAGGAGACTTCAGAAGTCTTCAGTAGAAATAAATGGGAGCCGTGTGCCCCAAAAATACTAAAATACAAAAATACATTTTAAAAATAATAACAAAAATAATAAAGGAATGAATACAAATAGGGAGAAAACATTTTAAAATAAATTGAGAAAAAAATAATAAAAATGTAAAAAAAAAATAATAGAACAAAATAGATGAGATAAATGTGAGGTAAATTAGAAATAAAACCTGATTTAATTTGGGTTTTTTTTTAATTACCTTCATGTCGTTCATGATGAGCTGGAAGAGCCCTCCCAAGGCGCTGCATTCCTTCTCTATACCCGCATCCATTTTCCACAGGCTCGGGAAAAAAAAACCTTACTTCCCAACACACCAACTTTTTAAAAAGTCTTCCAACCGACTGATGAAATACTCCCGACAGGAGAATCAATAGAGGCTTTTTAGGGGGGGAAACCGAGTTACAACACCCCGAGGGCAAAGTCCACCCTCCAAAACACAGTCCAAAACAGCAGTGGAAAAGGGAAAAGAGGAGTTAAAAAAAAAACACACGAGTAAAATCCAGGTCGGAGAGAGAGAGAAACTCAACACGCAGCAGTAGTCTCTCACCCAAACCCGAGTAAAACCCCTTTGCTGGCTCCAACTAACGTTAAGCTTAGTCAGCCGATGCTACCAGCCGGCCAACTTGATAGTCGTCCGAAAAAACAGCACATCATGGCTGAATCATACAGCGGACCGTCTGGAAAATGTCTGACAGGGTTTTTGGTTTAGTCCCGGCTGCTTTATGGCGAAAGGAAAACACCGCTAACAGCAGCTAGCTAACTTGGCTAGCTAACTCCGCTAGCAACCTGTGACTGTCTGCCTTCCCAGCCGAAAACACACAGTCCTTGATCAATTAATTCACCAAAATAAAACAGTATCGCTTCTATTCAGTGTCCAGTTGGGATTTAAATCTTCAGGTCGGTCTTTTCCGACGTGTATCCGAGCGATTTCACGTTGTTTTTTAGCGAGTTTTAACGAGATACCCAGCCGTTTTCCCCCAGTTTCTTCAATGGGAGTCCAGTGAGTGAGTCCGATCGATATCAAGGTAGCCAAAATAACGAAAAACCACTTCCGGTCACAACTTTCAAAATAAAAGCGACAAACGCGTTTCAACGATTGATAAGATTAGATTAAACTTTATTGATCCCTGTGGGGAAATTGGATTGTTACAGCAGCAAACTGTAATAGGATTCAGTGAAGTAAAATAGAATACAAATAAGAATAGCGTGAATGGGGGGTACACAGCCAACATTTTCAGTGCTAGATCATGTTAAGTAGAAATGAAAATACAGACAGAAGATGAATGAGAAATATGTGCAGTAATAAAAACTTCATCAGATATATTCACTTTAAAGATGCAGATCATATATGGATCTGTGTATTACCTTATGTTCACCTTAACAACAAACTCCAGATGGAAGAAACACATGTGGAGTGATGTGGACGGATGTCTGCCTTCAGTAAATCAATATCACTGAAACATTAATGGCTTTTGTAATACTTTTTTTTTTTTTTTAAAGTATTGTATTGAAATGGTTGTATCACCTTGAAAAGAACCTTCCCGCTGTATCATCCTTTATTTTACTTCTGTTGAAATGTATGTGATCAGATATTTTTCTCATCATCTTTTACAATGTTATTGTTGTTGTCGTTGTTATCCCCCAATTTTTAAATTTCCCCTCAAGTCTTTGATGCTTGTATATTCTTGTTATCGCATCTTGTCCCTTGTCAGCTTTGTTCAGTTCATTTTGAAAAAGTAAAATAATATATATTTTTTTAAAAACTATGGAGTACACAAGTGAAAATGTAGAATGCATTTAAGGAGGAATCTGCAGTAAATGAAAATACAATGGGGTTTTTTTTGTTGTTTTTTTGCAAAATGTTCTTTTCACAACAGATCAACCTAAAAAATGTCCAACTAACTCAAACACCAAACCTGCAGCAGACAGCCTGGTCTGTCTACTGTCTTGTGAAAGTGTTTGTAACCCAGTTCAGTGTCAGGTTCATGGGATCTTCAGTGTGTTTACAGTCTTATGCAATATGACAGATTTCATATAGATGCTTGCCATGATAAACCGAGACACTCCTGGGTGAAAATGAAAGAATATTTAAGGAAGAATCTGTAGTAAAGGCAGGAAATACCCACACTCACCTGGACATCAACTTCAAGCACCTCAATGACTTTTAAGGTCTTTTTTGTTGGGTGAAATTCAGAGACTCAGAATCGTCGTGTTTTGTGTTCAGACCTGATCAGAGTCAGAAATCCTTCATGTTCAACCTGCAGATCTCAGTCCCAGGGTTTCCCTCAGGAGAAGAAGATTCATTTAATGATGAACTTGAGTGTATTTCAGTGAAGAAAAAAGTCAAGAACTTTCAAGGCTTTGTTATATTATTCTGAAATACTCACATTTTCAAGGATTTTCAAGGCCTGTGTGAACTCTGAATACCACGCACCAAACTGCAATCCAATGTTTTTTTATACTATTTATTCTGCAGTTTCACTACATATTTAATGTGATTCCACTGAGTAAAGACCTAGAATTGTTGCGATGTCATGGCAACAGAAAAATAATAAAATAACTTAAACATATGTGTTTAAATGTTAGTTAATTAATTATATTCATGTTCAAGATTGATAACAGAAATATAAAAACCAAATCAATCTGATGTTTGCGCTGTGACTTTGTTTTGTTGTTTTTTACACTTAACAGTAGCTGGATAGCTGTGTTTTAAGAAAGCATTTGAAAGAAGTGCGCAGCTCATTTATATGCATGGCCAACTGTTGAATTACAATTTTTTTTTCTTTTTCCAGTGACAAAGTTAACGCTTTTATTTTGAAGTTTGAAAAAAGACTTCCGGTTGGTGCTACCTCTCGCTACCTTGACGCAGCTGGGTGTCCGTGTATGTGGAGGTTTGCTATGTGGCGAACCCGCGGCGGCCCGCCGGGGCGGAGCTACAGGGCCATTTAATGACAGAGAGCAGTGAATGAAAATGATGAGGGTGGAAAGAGACGAAAATATCCTGCAGTTCTGTTACTTTACTGAAACTTTACTGCAGTACAAGTGACAATACTGCAGTAAAAACCTACATAAGTAACAGTAAAAAACAACAAAGTAGCTAAAATGTAAAACTTCAGTTATCTCTGCGGTGACTAGAAGACTTGAGACTTGACTTGGGTTCTGGTGACTTGGGACTTGACTCTGACTTGGGTTCTGGTGACTTGGGACTTGACTCTGACTTGTACTTTGATGACTTGAAAAGGTTTCTAAAGTCTTGACTTGAGATCTTGTGTTTGTGTAAATGACTTAGATTGAAAGTGATGAGATTTGTTCCAGCGGACGACTGAATTTAAATTCTGTTTTCTGAATTTGTATGGAATGATTGAATTTATTGAAGTTGAAACTGATTATAGAAATCAAACTCATGATGCTCTTACCAAGTTTTTATCCTATTAAAACCATATTGCATTGAAAAGTCCTAGATATTTAGTTTTCTTTAAGATATTAAATTGATACTGGACTCTTGATTTGTTCTGACTTGACTTGCTGTTCTACATTTAGACTTGAGACTTGACTTTAATGACATGGACTTGACTTGGTAATCTACATTTAGACTTGAGACTTGACTTGAGACTCATGCCTCAAGACTTGAGACTGACTTGGGACTCGAGTGAAGTTGACTTGAGCCAGGCAGAGCTACAGGGAGCTACTGTAACCTACGTAACCTTATGATACTGTTACTGTTATAACTGTTATAACTGTTTCACACCTTATCAAATATTCAGCTGTCTACTAAATTCATATCCACTGTTTTATTGAACAGCAGCAACCAGCGGCAGAAAAACAGAGTTCAGATTGTGTGTGTGTGTGTGTGAGAGAGAGAGAGAGAGAGAGAGAGAGGGAGAGAGAGAGAGAGAGAGAGATAGTTGAGAAAGGATGAGACTCCCAGCTTGTGTGTGTATGTGTGTATGTGTGTGTGTGTGTGTGGTGTGTGTGTGTGTGTGTGTGTGTGTGTGTGTGTGTGGGTGCGTGCGTGTCTGTGTGTGTGTGTGAGAGAGAAACAGAGAGAGAGAGAGCAGAATAGTTGAGAAAGAATAAGAGAGACTCCCACCTCATGCCGCTGTTTGTGTGTGTGTGAGTGTATGTGTGTGTGTGCGTGTGTGTGTGTGTGTGTGTGTGTGTTTTCCTGATACTCAGAGTGTTTTGCTGATTCACCCAGCAACAAGCTGACTCACCGGACCGGCATCCACCTACCGACCAGTCTGATTACCATGGCGACCAACCTGCCTCGGTGTGTGTGTGCGTGTGTGTGTGTGTGTTTTGCTGAATCACAGGTCCACCTACCGGTCTTATTACCATGGAAACCAACGCATCAGTCTACATATAGACAGCAGACTGTACCAGAGGTTCTCCACTAGGGTTAGACTGATATATATAGGATCAATTATTACATCATAATCTAAATAATTATTTTTTATAGAGCCTTTATTAAAAATGGGATCTGGTCCAGTCACCTCTGATATGATGGATCGATTATATATTTATTGAAGAATTGATCAATACTACACTGGTTGTCTATGGGAAGACAACAATACTACTAATACCATTACTAATACTACTACTAATAATACTGATAAAAATATTACTAATACTATTACGACTGCTGCGATTATTATTGTTATTATTATTTGGTGTCAATGGAGAGTTTTAGTGTCCCAATGTTGTTTCAGAGGCTTTTCTAGAATAAAATTTTGGGGGAATCACTGAATTCTAGAAAGATTTCAGATTCACCTATTCATTTATTTTTGGGCATGAAAATTGTCAAATTAGTAATAATACGTTTTTGAATATCGGCACAAAATAACATTGCCGTCTTTCATCTAAAAATATTGGTATTGGCGGTATTGGTATCGGTCTTCAAAAACCCAGGTTGACTTATGGAACCTGAAAAAATATATTTCTATGATACAAATTTATTGTGTTTTAAATCTTTGTGATGAATGTCTTTTCCTTGTGAAATAAAGAGCAGCAGCCAGCTGAAGAACCGCTGATGTTGACGCTGACTCGTCTCCCTGCTGTCTTCTGGTCTTAATGAGCGTCTCAGTGAGGAAAATCATCTGACCCGGCCACAGAAACGTCTCCTTTCAGTTTCTACTTTGTATCCCAGAGACATGAAACACTGAGCTGTCTGTTCAGAGAGGTATTTTGCCTCTGGAGTCGTGTCACATCAGGTTAGAGGGGTTTAAAGTATGGGTCGAGATCCAAATGCTCAATTCAGACTGTGATCGTTTTCCTTATGATGGTCAAAGACTGGAGGCTACAGTTTGCAGCTTATTATTTAACACTACATCACTGGTCCAGAGTGTGAGTATGATTTAATGAGCTTTGGTCTGAAGTTGAAAGAATAAATTGTTTCTTTCCAAGATGAGAAAATAGTGACACAAACCCTAACAACATGACTGACATGACAGTAAAAATTCATGTTGGAAAACCATTGAAGTTAGCAAATATTTTACAACGTTTTCCAACCAAATGCCAACATGATTGAGGATGGAATTATGAACTGGAACTATGAAGTAATTAATTATAACAAATATATAGGTTTTTGGAATTAACTAATAATATTAGGATAAATATATGGCTGCCTGTCTGTGATATTTAAGGTGATAATACAGGGAAATACTGTACATTATCATACTGTACAAAGTGAAAAATCTGCTGTATTGCCTTTCTGACATTTACTGTAGTTACCACTTACATAATGCAAGGATAAAGACTGCTTCTCTCTGGTATTTACGGTGGAAATACAGGGAACTACTGTAAATTCTCATACTGTAAATAGCAAAAAAACAAACGAATAAAAGTAAAAAAAAGTCTGTTCTAATGCTTATAAACCACACGCATAACACTAGGATATATGTGACTGCTTTCTGGGACATTTAAGGTGGAAATGTAGGGTACTACTACACATTATTATACTGTATATAGCAAAAAAGTAGACTAAAACTGGATTACCTTATTCTCTCTCCTGAACCTTATAAATCAAATGCAATACTATAGGATATATGTGGCTGCTTGCCTGTGAGATCTAAGGTGGAAATAGAGGATACTACTATATATTATCATACTGAACATGTGGAGGAAAAGCATGGCAGCAGTGCAGCACCCGGCTACATCCCAACCCTTCACTAACTCTCATGGCAGTGGGGTAAATCTGTCAGGATATTTTAGGGGAATTTTTTTCAAAGCAGATCTCCTACTAACACACTTACATAAGCAGTGAAATATTATCTGTTTAAAAGCAGCAGACTGGAAAATAAAGAGCTGCTGCTGTCTGAGCGGTGGAGGCTGCTGACATCTAGTGGCAGAGATCAGGAACAACAACAACAGGTTTTTACAAACTCATTTTTAAGGGTTCAAGTTCAAGCCACAGACTGTAAATAATCAAGCCTGTAGGGATGAAACTGTCGTGTTTTTGTTAGAATTCTTCTTCTTTTCTTCTTCAACATCTTCTTCTTCTTCTGTCCTAACAGTACCTTGATCTCAGAAACCATAAGAGCTACAGCAATCAAACTTTGCAGATAAGTTCAAAGTCTCACCCACTACACAGGCAACAAAAATGATACCAATCAGCCAGATGGTGGCGCTACAACAACCAACTTTATGTTTTGGCTTATAACTTCTGAACCGAAGGTGTAGAAACACAGGTCTTTGTGTGTTGAGTCCATTCCTCACATTGTTGTCCATTTTCCCATTTTGAATTTTATCCCAACATTTTTTTTTGCTGGTCCTCCTACAAATTTGATCCAAATCTTTACCAAATTTGGCTTACAGCATGTCTGGACTGCCCTGTATAAAATTGTCAATGGATTTTTTATACTCTGTACCGTTTGGCCAAAATTTCCTTCCATAGTTCACAAAAATGTTGTGGGCAGGGCCTTTTTTACAAAAACTACAATAACTCATGAACACATGTGCAGGTAGCAAATCTGAGGTAATATGCAAAAATTGTGGTGTTATAGAAATCTTATAACTCTAAATGGCAAAAACTGTTTGAGGCAAGGCCCGACAAGATCTGTCCTGATGTACCATGCAGAATGGCGTTTGGTCGATAGGCGGCGCTATTTGCTTGGACCCCATCTGTTACTTTTTGCGGCCTCCTTCTTCTTCTTCTTCTTCTTCTTCTTCGTCTTCTTCTTTTTTACCTAAAACAATCTGTACCTCAGAGACCACAAGTCCGATCAACCAAATTTGGTGGATGGGTTTCAAATCTTCCTCACTCGGGAAACAAGATTTACACTGACTGGCCAGATGATGGCGCTATAAGACGCAACTTTACGTCTTGGCCAGCAGCTCCTGAACTATAAGGTCTAGAATCCAATTTTTTCCCCCTCAGATTCCTTGGCTCAAGTCCAATAAATTGCACCTAATGGCTCCAGGTTCGAACTCGTTCCAGCTTGCTTCCACGTTCCAAACTATCTTCCAGAAATAACAACTAATTACTGATGTTTGACATGATCCTTCTAGTTAATATAAAGGAACACTATGAGGCCTGGGTGTGTTGATCGGCCCTTTCCAAGCTGATCAACAAAGGCAGTGTAAAGTCCAGAGATATGACTGTTTACTGTGAATGACGAGTCTCACTGCACTCAGCGGAAGAACATTTTATGACAGTTTTCAGTTTCGTATTGCTGAATTAAACGTGTATTTTGTTTGTTTTTGAACCATCCCATGTAATGTATATCAATGACGTGTGTGGACGTAATGGTGTGTGTGTGTGTGTGTGTGTGTGTATGTGTGTGCAATAGTGTGCATCTGTGTGACTGTGTGTGTGATAGTGTGTGTGTACATGTGTGTACCAATAAGAGACTTTGGAACTCACCCCTGGCCTGACCAAGCACCACTTCTTACCTGACTCACCTGAGACAAACCAGGAAATAGAGAAAATCATTCTTCCTCTCCTCACTGAGAAGAGACACACACACCTTCAGACCAAACCCACGACTTCCACTGAGGGAGGACAACAGGAGGGAATACTGGGAATACTGGGAATACTGGGAATACTGGAATACTGCCACTTCAACCTGCTGCTGACTCCTCACACTGAATGTGAGTTTTTGAAGAACAATGACTATGTTTACATGCACACTAATAATGCGATTATGGCCAATAATCAAGGCATTAGTCCGATTAAAATGTTTACATAACTCGGCAATTCCTTTAAATCCCGCTTACATGTTACTTATGGTCATTCGATTATTTGCAGAACTGTGGGTTTTGTTTCTAGTGACTGATGTATCCGGCCGCTCTGACGTTATTTTCAGTCACACTGATGCTGGGCGTATTTACTGACTTCACCAAGAATGTCGGTCGTTTTTGACAAAAATATTGTTTTTGCAGAAACAATATGTTGATTAAGGGGTGATTTCAACAAATATTATTCTACAGAAACGGCAATGAAAAAACGCTGCACGAATGGTTCAAACTTTAGTCCCGCCCGCAAAGGCGCTGATTGGCTCAATTGTTTCTCTGAGCAAGAACAAGCCGTTGACTAGACCCATCACCAGGTTCTCTGAATTGCTCGACAAAATCTGAAGAGTGGAGGAACGAGATTCAGGAGTCTCGAACCAGGCTAACTGATCAGAGACTCTCTGGCATTACCTGTGGAACTTGGGTTGCTTGCCTTGCTACCTCGTTCAATGCAGCGTCTCTGGATGCAGATAAAGAGCAACATGTGACGGTTATCGATTTTCGTGACGTGTGACATCCTCTTTGGTACATGTGCAATGTGGTCAGAGTGGAAGAAATGCAATTAAGGTGTATACATGCCTTTTTAATGTGATTAAAATTGCAGTACTACACATATCTTACAGCAATTATGGTTACTCCAACAATGAGCATAATCACATTAACATAATCACAGTATAATGTTTACATGGGTTCCGCCTTAAGCACATTTTATACTTTAATGAAAATAGCGTCTCTGCACATAAACTGTCATTATTTGGCGCGTATTTGGGGTTCAAAAGCATGTCTGCGTAGGTATTGCGTAAATCTCAACTTCATGTCGAGTCACAGAACTGTGCACTCTGATTGGTTGATCATAGGGGAGATCATAGCATGTCGTCGTCCACTGCCGTCAACAGCAGACTGCGACCCCGTGAACAGGATTTCAACTACATACTATGCGCACATCAATGCAGAACTTTAAATGTAAGCACCGCCGCGTTCTTTACATTCATGCTTTAGATTACGTTTATGTTAGCTTTTACAATAAAATATGCTTTACTGGCATTACTGCCTTAATTGTATTATAATTGAATTATTGGTGCATTGCATGTAAACATAGCCCATGACTCAAAGTGAAAAGTAACTTTGCGGGAGTAGGAAGTTATACCACGAGTCCACAACTGACTTCTTTTTGAAGCAGTGTACCCGTGTGTTTTCAGCTTCACTCAGAGAGAAAATGGCTTCCCGATCAGAGGAGGATCTCTCCTGTCCTGTCTGCCATGACATCTTTAAAGATCCTGTCCTCCTGTCATGCAGCCACAAGGAAGCGAGAACATATCACTCCGGTTTTAGCTGCATTGCTCTGGCTCCCAGTGTCCTTTAGAATTAATTTTAAAGTTCTTTTACTTGTATACAAAGCTCTTAATGGCTTAGGACCGGCCTACATTACAGAATCCCTGCTGTTCTATATTCCATCAAGAGCCCTCAGGTCTTCTACTGCTGGTTTGTTAGAAGTACAAAACCCCACTCAAAAGAAGATTGGGGATGCAGCCTTTTTTAACTCTGCTCCTAAACTGTGGAACACCCTGCCAAAGAATATTAGAGAGGCTCTGTAAGCATTTTCAAACGACTGCTAAAAGCGTATCTTTACAGCTTAGCTTTTAAATAGCCTTTATTTTAACTGTTTCTGTTCAGGATCCCAACAGAGCTGACACGAAATACGAATTTTCATTCGTCTTGTCCGGGTAATGCTTGACGGGATCCAAAAGAACTTGCACATGAGTGATCAGGCAACAAAATTTACACCGGCCGGCCAGTTGATGGCGCTATAAGAAGCAACTTTACGTCTTCGCCAGTAGAGTTGAGATGTGAAGACATGGGCATGGCCATTTCTCGGTTCTGGAAGCAAAAAAAACCATTCATTTTCGCATGCATTTGGTCACGTGACACGCCATTCAGAGTGCTGCAACAGTTGAATGACCTGAACCGCTACGGAGTGAGCCATTAGCTCAAATGAATAGCAGCTGCGTCGGGAAAACTAGCATAGTTGGAAAAAAAAGGCTAAGGTACAAGACTGTGTACATCTGGGTGTTAGAGGGTAAAGAAACTACTCATCCCAGAGATAATTGCTCCATCGAAGTCCCCCAATCACAGAGCTCGCTTCATCGTCTTGTCATGTGGGAGAGACAAACTATATCTAGAGCTAGTCATACAAGATAGACCTAACGCTACAACCATGGACTGTAAAGAGTTACAACGTTAAGACAAGAAGAACATGGTCCAGTGTTTTGTACCTGGCTGCAACTATTGGTCAGGAGAGAAAAACTGCACTTCTTTCTACCACTTTCCATCGTCTCAGTCGGCGAAGCAGCGGTAGATCCGACTCATTAGGTTTAATCAATGACTTATCACAACAGGTATCAGAGAACTGGCAGTTAGCTCGCTGGTGCTCATGCACTACACAGCTGTCATCTCTATTGCAACATGAAGCTATAAGATTTTAGCCTGGTAAAACCATCCTGATCACGTGACCTCACATTCTGTTTCGCTCTACGGATCAGTCTGGACTTCTAGCCGCCCACATCGATTTCAGTGGGTGGGAGAACTTGCCTTGACAGACAAACTCCTTCAGCCAATCAACGAATCCAAATTCAAATCCAGTCGGAAGAACGGCAAAAACGTCTTTTATAAAGTAATTTCATGAAATCGATGTGGGCAGCCAGAAGTCCAGACTGATCCGTGGAGCAAAACAGAATGTGAGGTCACGTGATCAGGATGGTCTTACCAGGATAATACGATTTACATGAATACTAATTCTACAATTCTACCGCTATGTGCTTGACACACCTACCAAATCGGCGTTGCGAGTTTGCTGTGCTGTCACCATAGTAACTCTGTCTAAGGATCATGGGTACTGTAGTGTTTGGTGCCGTTTTAAACACGGAAGCGACAGAAAAAACACGATTTGACACTAACGAGGTTGAAACATTTATAACTGAGGATCATTACAGCAAACTTTACTATCGTTTTGGGATCTTGGAGACTGAAGGGGTTCTCTGTTGTGTACTATGGCAGCTATCACTAAAGTTAAAAATCCCAATGAGTCTGGCGGCTGGTCCGAAACTCTTTCAACTCTATAACTCCTGAACCATAAGGTCTAGAATCAAATTTTTCCCCTTCAGGTTCCTTGGCTCAAGTCCAATGAATTGCACATAATGGCTTTAATTTCTACCATGGTAGTTTTTACACCATTTTGAATTCTATGTAAAACCTATCCAATCTCAATGAAATTTTGCACACAGCATATATGGACTTCCTAGATTATGGCTATTACCCAGAGTTTTGCAAATCCAAACCGTTTGGCAGTGGTGCACACATCAAGTTGATGGTGAAGACGTGCAAAAAGGAAGTGAGGCAGAATTCCTAAACCCTTGATACTAGAGCAACAAAATTCCAGATAGAGATTTGGGATGGACCCAGAAGTGTGTCAGGCCACATTTGGTTGTTCTCCATAGCGCCTCCATCAGGCCAACCTTGCAATAGCAATTTTTTTTTTTATTTCTCCTACAAATTTCTCATCATTCTACATCATTTTTGAGTCACAGAATTTTGATATTTTGGTAACTGTTTGGCCGTGACGCACAAAAGACATTGACGGCTAAGACACAAACAGCAAGGGAGACAGATTTCCTAAATGCTTAATGCTAGATCCAAACTTCACATAACTGTTTACAAGGAGCCTCAAAGTGCGTCGGACCACATTTGGTCGTGATGAATATATATTTTTTTCCCTCCTATGCCTTTTTTTTAAATATCTTTATGTATTCTGTGGATGTATTTTTGAAAATATATTATGGCAAATGCATTTGAATAAGTGTATGTATTGGACTATTGAACTGTTTGGAAAATGAAATTTGAGGTGTAAAGAGCACTACTGAGTTGTTACAATAAATTGTTATTATATTTGGCAGTTACATTGCATTTTAACTTAAAACATTGGACTACTTGACTAATACTGCTTTCATTACCACTGCCAATGGACTGGGACGGAGGTTTTGTTTTCGCCCTACTCCATCTGTTTGTCTGTTAGCAGGATAACTCCAAACGTTAGGAACGGATTTGCATGAAACGTTGTGGAAAGTTTGGTCATGGGGCAAAGAAGAACTGGTTAACTTTTCACACCAATTGGCCAAAGGGGTGTGTGGCAGTGGGCGTGTCTTCTCAAAAAAAGGCATTTAACTTCTGAAAGGATTCACGAAACTTTGTGGAAATGTTGGTCGTGAACGGCTGCTTACATCCTTGTGCATGCACCATCTGAAACTACTGATCTAGAACTGCTGCTCATTTGAAAATGTGGCACATTTAAAAGCTGAAGTTTAATGCACTTTCTTTGCCGAATATGCAGTATAGAAAGAACTAACAAAAGTTTGATTTTTTCAACTATCTGAGGAAATGCACTCTACTGAGTGATCATCTTTCTAGTTACACATTGGTTTACACATTTCATTACACATCTGTGCAGTTACTCTGAACCTATTTAAACTATGTCACAGTAGCTTCCTGTACCATGATGAAGGCAGAGGCTGAAACATGTTGGTAGTCTAGTCCAATAAATTGTTTGTTTCTTTTGCAAGAGATAGGTCTATGGCTTTTCCTTTGGATCATGCTGAATAGCACCATCATCAGGACAAATTGGTAATCTTTCCAATGGCAATATGTAATGCAACATTTCAACTGCAGTTTAACTTTAACCAAAATGTTCTATTGGTGAAATGTAGAGCTTTTCCATAATGATGAACCAAAAAAATGTCTTCTTGTGGTTATATTTAATAATATTGTTAGTAGTAGTAGTATTAGCAGTAGTATGTTCATTATCATTATTTAGTGATTGGTTTTATAATGTTCCCCCAATTTCCTTAACATTTTTTCCAATTTGGTGTTTTATTTTTCAAAGTAAGTATCAAAGACAACATGACCAAAAGATTTCCAATATTTCCACGTTCCAAACTCTCCTCCAAAAATACCAGCTGATTACTGATGTTTGACATGAGCCTTCTAGTTAATATAAAGGAACACTATGTGGGTGTGGGTGTCAACAAAGTAAAGTCCACAGTTATGACTGTTTACTTTGAATTGCACTCGCTATCTTCAGTGAAAGAAATTTTCACAATAGTTTTCACTTACAACACTTACAATTGTGGAAAAAATTAGATGGGAAATGGACTGTAAATGTTGTTTTTATCCATTTCATGTAATTTATATAAATGACGTGTGGATGTAATGGTGTATGTGTGTATGTGTGTGTGTGCGTATGTGTATATGTGTAAAAATGTGCATCTGTGTGACTGTGTGTGTTTATGTGCGTATAAACAAGAGACTTTGTAACTCACCCCTGGTCTGACAAAGCTCCACCCCTTATATGACTCAGCTCAGACAAACCAGGAAACAGTGGTTGTTATTCTTCTTCTCCTCACTGAGAAGAGACACACCGAGAGAGACAGACGATAAGATTCACCTTCCAAACCCACGACTTCCACTGAGGGAGGACAGCTACAAGAGGGAATACTGGGAATACTGCCAACCTGCTGCTGACTCAGCACACTGAATGTGAGTTTTAGAAGAACCACGACTCAAAGTGAAAGCAACTTTCAGGGAATTTTCTAGAGTAGGGAGTGATACCACGATTGACTTCCTGTTTAAGCAATCTACACAATGTGTTTTTAGCTTCACTCTGAGAGAAAATGGCTTCCCGATCAGAAGACGACCTCTCCTGTCCTGTCTGCTGTGACATCTTTAAAGATCCTGTCATCCTGTCATGTAGCCACAGCTTCTGTAAAACCTGTCTGCAGGAATGCTGGACAGAGAAACAAATAACTGAGTGTCCAATTTGTAACAGAAGATTTTCAAAGATTGAACCTCCTCGTAACTTGGTGTTAAAGAACCTGTGTGAGGCTTTCTTACTGGAGAGAGATCAGAGAGCTTCAGCAGGATCTGAGCTTCTCTGCAGTCTGCACTCTGAGAAACTCAAGCTCTTCTGTCTGGACCATCAGCAGCCAGTGTGTGTTGTCTGTCGAGATTCAGAAACACACACCGACCACAGATTCAGACCCATCGATGAAGCTGCACGGGATCACAAGGAGGAACTTCAGGAATCACTGAAGCCCTTACAGGAGAAACTGAAGCTGTTTAATGAAGTTAAAGGAAACTGTGATCAAACAGCAGAACACATTAAGGTCCAGGCCCAACGCACAGAGAGGCAGATTAAGGAGGAGTTTAAGAAGCTTCACCAGTTTCTAGAAAAGGAAGAGAAGTCCAGGATCGCTGCACTGAAGAAGGAAGAGAAGAAGAAGAGTCAGATGATGAAGAAGAAGATTGAGGGTCTGAGCAGAGAGATAGCAGCTCTTTCAGACACAGTCAGAGCCATAGAGAAGGAGCTGAGAGCTGAAGACGCCTCATTCCTGCAGAACTACAAGGCTGCAGTGGAAAGAGTCCAGCGCCCCCTGCTGGAGGATCCACAGCTGGTCTCAGGAGCTCTGATAGACGAGGCCAAACACCTGGGCAACCTGAGCTTCACAGTCTGGGACAAGATGAAGGAAATGGTCTCCTACACTCCTGTGATTCTGGACCCCAACACTGCCAATCCAAAACTCATCCTGTCTGAAGATCTGACCAGTGTGAGATGTGGAGAGAGACAACTGCTTCCTGAAAACCCAGAGAGGTTTGATTGCTTCCGCTCTGTTCTGGGCTCTGAGGGCTTTAACTCAGGAAGTCACAGCTGGGATGCTGAGGTTGGAGACAGTACAGACTGGAGACTGGGTGTGCTAGAAGAGTCTGTCAAGAGGAAGGGAATCATACACTCTGGATTATGGAGAATAGGGTTCAATGATGGGAAATACACAGCGTACTCCTCACCAGATCAACCCACTGTTCTCCCAGTGAAGAAGAAGCTCCAGAGGATCAGACTGCATCTGGACTGGAACAGAGGAAAGCTGTCATTCTCTGATCCTGATACTAACACACACATACACACCTTCACACACACTTTCACTGACAGGCTGTTTCCATTCATATTTACTGGAAAAGCACTTCCTCTGAAGATATTACCAGTGAAGGTCTCCGTAACAGTGGAAAAGAGATGAAGAAGAAGAAGAAGAAGAAGGAGGAGGAGGAGGAGGAGGAGGAGGAGAAGAAGAAGAAGAAGAAAGGAGGAGAAGGAGAAGAAGAAGAACGTGATGATGATGATGATTATGATTATGATTATGATTATGATTATAATTATAATTCTAATTATTATGATTAGGTAATGTGCACAACGAGCCATCTATTTCTTAAAGGGGAATGTGACTCAATTTAAGGATTCATGTACTTCTAATTTCTACATATTCCTACAACTTCTAAGATAAAATGAGGTAAAACTTTGTTGATCCCTGCAGTGAAATCAGGTCGTTGCAGCAGCAAATAGTAATAGGATACAGCAAAGAAAAATAGAGTATAAACACAAAAATTTAATATAAAGAAGAATATAGCAAATGACAGTTCTGTGAACATACACAACTGAACAACTGTTTGAACATTACAACATGTTAAGTAGAATATATAAAAGAAAAGTATGGAGTATGGATTACAGCATTATTTAGGTGGGTAAAATAACAGCAGTAATAGAATAGAATAATAAACATAACAATAATATACGTTCTATCTATGTAAATCTATGGACCGTTGTTAGCTATAAATATGTAATGTATGAGAGGATTTCAGAGGAAAATATGAGACAAAACAACAAATTACCCCCTTCAACATCCTACTTGTTAGTCATAAATGTGTAATATAATCTTTATAGTCTTATTTTGACGAGAGTTTTTCAAAACACACTAAAAGGGGCTTTACAAAGAAGGAAATAAAACCAAGAGATAAAAGTAGCATTAAAAAGTATATAGCAATGTAAGCAAAGCAAGAAACATAGAAGTATTCATCTTTTTAACTATAGACTATTTCAGAGAAGTTGTTAAGACTGAACTAATCATATTAATTAGTTCATCATGAATCATTATTTAATCATTAATCCATTCCCTAAACACATTACAGGATAAATATGGCACTGTGGCTGTTATACTGCATTCTCTTTCCTAACTCTTTTAAACTACAAACATCATATTGGGATAAATAATACTGCTTTCCTGGAAAATTGAAAGTGGAAATACAGGGTACTACTATACATTATCATACTGTACATAGTGGAAAATGCTGCTTCCACTGCTATATTCAGTATCCTTTTTACACTATATAGCTATAAATACAGCTGCTTTCTAGTGGTTTTTTAAAGTGGAAATATAGTGTACTACTGTGCATTATTAAACTGTACATAGCAAAATTCTTTCTAATTCTTCTTATTCTTTCTCCTAATAAACTACATATAATAATAAGGAATGTATGACTGCTTACCTATGATATTTAAGGTGGAAACACAGGGAACTGCTGTACATTATCATACTGTATATAATGAAAACTGATACACAGCCCTGCTATATTCTCTATCCTAATCATAAACTTCATATATAATACTAGGGTAAATAATACTATTTTCCTGTGGTAACTACACATATAATATTAGACAATATCTGTGATATTTAAGGTGGAAATACAGGGAAATACAGGGAAATACTGTACATTATCATACTGTACAAAGTGAACAATTATGCTACCACTGTAATAATCAGCTGGATTCTCTTTCCTGCCTTTACTGTATTTACCACTTGCATAATAAAAGGATAAAGACGGCTTCTTTCAGTTATTTAAAGTGGAAATACAGATAACTACTGCACATTATCATAGTGTAAATAATTTTTTTTACTGTATATACAAAAGTTTCTGTTCTAATGCACATATGGCTTTCTGGGATATTTAAAGTGGAAATGTAGGGTACTACTATGTATTATTATACTGTTTATTCTCTCCTGAACTTTATAAATCAAATATATTATAGGATATATGTGGCTGCTTGCCTGTGACATTTAAGGTAGAAATAGAGGTTAGTTAGTTAGTTTATTGTCCTCAGAGAGGAAATTATTTTCACAGTTGATGCACGCATGAAAACAGTTCAAAGACATGATACAAAATAACAGAAAAAACACACACAATCAATAGTACCCTATGTTTCTGTTTCTGTTGTTGAAATGTAGAACTTTTCCATAATGATGAATCACGTTTATATTCTCACTGTCAAATCATTTCAATCTGAAAAATGGCTATAAAATGGTTATATTTATTGTTATTGTTATTATTATTAGTATGATAAATAGATATAATTTAATTTATGTGTCACTATATATATATATATATATATAGACACAAATATACACAGACATAAGTACATACTTTCATACAGACACATAGATACACATATACATACATACACACACACACACACACACACAAAATAGAGGTCATATTATAGAACAATCTTAATATTAGCATAAAATTTTGACACTCATGAATAAACGTCTTCTGTTAAGGATGAGGTGGCAGGCTTTGGCACATTTGTTTATACAATGTTTACCAGCTAAAATTACACACAATTTATTTAAATCATCGTACTCATTAAAATTTGCAACATGATTTGAAAGTTGGAAAAATAATTCAGAACGAATGTCTGTATAGAGTTCACAGTGTAAGAGTACATGGACTTCTGATTCAATAGAACCATTATTACATACGGTACAGAGCCGTCTATCAGCTGGGTGTTTGTGTACCGACCAGTTTCTATAGCTGAAGGTGAAGATACTTTGTGTATATGGTTTCAAAAGCACCTTTAAATAGGCAATAGGTGCACAGTTTCTTACCCTCAGGTTTATTTATTAACTGAAACCCATTTCTGTTCTGATCTCTCTTTTCATGAGCTACCTTACTGTACATAACCCTGGTTACTCATTTATTAATCTGAGCTGAGCTTTGTTTTGTTTTGTTTTGTTTTGTTTATTAATGTCCTACTTTATTGTCTTGGTTATTGTATTATTGTCTTCTCAATTATTTTTTGAATAAAATAAATAAATAAATAAATAATAATAATATATATATATATATTTTAAAGTTCTCACAATGTAGATATAATTGTTTCCATTAGTCAGCTGGGAAGCCCACAGAAACACGTTTACAGAGTCGACTGTCAGCATGCTACAAAGCCTCTGCCAATTCTTAAAAATACATGACCACTGTGTTGCCATAGAGTTTTCCAACCCATATCACCCTGTATGGCAGCAGTTGGGGTGTATTTACCAACTCCTAGATAAAATCTACATGCTCGGTTAAAGACAGCATTGACACAAGAATAGC
Source organism: Centroberyx gerrardi (assembly GCF_048128805.1). Taxonomy (NCBI): domain Eukaryota; kingdom Metazoa; phylum Chordata; class Actinopteri; order Beryciformes; family Berycidae; genus Centroberyx; species Centroberyx gerrardi. The sequence continues at coordinate 34,605,708 of NC_136001.1, forward strand.
TTCTGTAACCCCAGACAGCAGCAGCATATGTCAGAATGGGTAAAACCAGAGATTCAAACAGTTTGGTAAAAACATGTAAAAGGAAGATTTACATTTGGCTATGACAGCACCCAGAGCTCTATTTGCATGCATTGCCAGATGCTTAACAGTTTTGTCATAGTTTAAAAACTCTAAACTCTTCCAGTGGTGAAGGGTCACATGAAAATCTGAACAAAGTTAAGGGAACTAACTTTCTAAAATGCCCCACCTTTGATTTGTCAACATTTATGTTCAGTTTCCAATCCTGACACCATGGACAAGGTCTAGCATCTCCTGCAATTCTTCTTCAGTTTCAGAATTTTTTTTTCATTATCTATACAGACACCCTTACCTAAGGCTTTGACTGACAGAGAAAGATCATTTATGTACATAGAAAACAGAATGGGGGATAAAATATCAAAATGCTCACCACAAATAAAGCCAAAGAGGAGCCTTAATTCCCTTGGAGGAGCAAGTGCAGGAGAGCCTGACCGAGACGCAGGTGCCAGTGGGAGGGATGGAGACCTGGTGAAGGTACGGTTACATATAGCTGGAGAAGCCGCGCACACACCTCTCCACCGTCGTAACAGTTATTACGCACACATGTTTTAGATGCATTGTTTTCATCAAGGCTCATAATAAGTGTCAGCAAATCCAGAGAAGAGCGTGCAACTTTTCCTTTTTGTATATTTATGTAATAGTCTGAATAGTGAGTGCGCATTCTGCTACTCTGCCAATGCTTAAAGGCAGGTTTAAATTGTACATTTTAAAGTCAGCATACTCGTTTAAACCCTGCGATCTAATGACTGCGTGTTATGCAGATGATTGTGTCACTTTGATCTTGGAGCCGGTTCCAGAGACAGTTTCAGCAGAGCTATCCTATGTGCAAAATGATAAGACATGCTTTTCCCAGGTCTTAAATTTTGTGCGCAATCGACAGGTGATAACGGCCACCAATTTCCCTAAATCCCTCCCTTAATTTTACGCCTCAGCCTTGGAACACCCACAAATGCATATGCAATTAGACCAAACCACAAAAAACGGCGCACACAGCAAATGCCCTGTGCGCCGTCTTAGTAGATCAGAAAACAAGGTTTTAGCACCCGCAATGCAATTTGCACTGGCGCAAACCTTTAGTAGGTCCGGCCCTATGTGTGTACAAATGAGAGACTTTGGAACTTACCCCTGGCCTGACAAAGCTCCGCCCCTTAGCTGACTCAACTGAGAAAAAACAAGATACAGAGGTTGTTATTCTTCCTCTCCTCACTGAGAAGAGACACACATACCGAGGCACAGACGACAAGATACACCTTCAGACCAAAGCCACAACTTCCACTGAGGGAGGACAGCTACAGGAGGGAATACTGGAATACTGACACTTCAACCTGCTGCTGACTCTGAGTGAGTTTTAGAAAAACTACGACTCAAAGTAAAAGCAACTTTCAGGGAATTTTCTTCAGGGGACAGACTGACTTTCTGTTTAAGCAATCTACCCAATGTGTTTTTAATTTCACTCTGAGAGAAAATGGCTTCCAGATCAGAGGAGGATCTCTCCTGTCCTGTCTGCCATGACATCTTTAAAGATCCTGTCCTCCTGTCATGCAGCCACAGCTTCTGTAAAGCCTGTCTGCAGAGCTGGTGGACAGAGAAACAAATACATGAGTGTCCAGTTTGTAAGAGAAGATCTTCAAAGATTGAACCACCTTGTAACTTGGCATTAAAGAACCTGTGTGAGGCTTTCTTACTGGAGAGAGATCAGAGAGCTTCAGCAGAGTCTGAGCTTCTCTGCAGTCTGCACTCTGAGAAACTCAAGCTCTTCTGTCTGGACCATCAGCAGCCAGTGTGTGTTGTCTGTCGAGATTCAGAAAAACACACCAACCACAGATTCAGACCCATCGATGAAGCTGGACCGGATCCCAAGAGAAGACTCCAGAGATCACTGAAGCCCTTACAGGAGAAACTGAAGCTCTTTAATAAAGTTAAAGGAAACTGTGATCAAACAGCAAAATACATTAAGGTCCAGGCCCGACGCACAGAGAGGCAGATTAAGGAGGCGTTTAAGAAGTTTCACCAGTTTCTACAAGAGGAAGAGGAGGCCAGGATCGCTGCACTGAGGGAGGAAGAGGAGCAGAAGAGTCGGATGATGAAGAAGAAGATCGAGGGTCTGAGCAGAGAGATAGCAGCTCTTTCAGACACAGTCAGAGCCATAGAGAAGGAGCTGAGAGCTGAAGACGTCTCGTTCCTGCAGAACTACAAGGCTACAGTGGAAAGAGTCCACCGCCCCCTGCTGGAGGATCCACAGCTGGTCTCAGGAGCTCTGATAGACGAGGCCAAACACCTGGGCAACCTGAGCTTCACAGTCTGGGACAAGATGAAGGAGATGGTCTCCTACACTCCTGTGATTCTGGATCTCAACACTGCCAATCCAGAACTCATCCTGTCCAAAGATCTGACCAGTGTGAGATGTGGAGAGAGACAGAAGCTTCCTGACAATCCAGAGAGGTTTGACTGCTTCTGGTCTGTTCTGGGCTCTGAGGGCTTTAACTCAGGAACTCACAGCTGGGATGTTGAGGTTGGAGACAGTACAGACTGGTCACTGGGTGTGTTAGCAGAGTCTGTCCAGAGGAAGGGAGACATACAGTCTGGAATATGGAGAATAGGGTTATATAATGGTGAATACGGAGCACGCTCCAATCCAGATACAGACATTGTTCTCCCAATACGGAAGAAGCTCCAGAGGATCAGACTGCATCTGGACTGGAACAGAGGAAAACTGTCATTCTCTGATCCTGATACTAACACACACATACACACCTTCACACACACTTTCACTGACAGACTGTTTCCATACATTGGCACTGTGGAAGAATCCCCTCTGAAGATTTTACCAGTGAAGAGTCTGTAATAGTGAAATAGCACAGTTAGAGATGAGGAGGAGGATGATGATGATGATGATGATGGTGATGATGATGGTGATGATGGTGTTTAGATACTCATATATTCTCTGTCCAAAACCTTACAAGCCACACATACAATACCTGGGTAGATACATGGCTGCTTTCCTGTGGTATTTAAGGTGGAAATACAGGGTACTACTATACATTATCATACTGTACATAGTGGAAAATGGTGCTTCTACTGCTATATTCTGTATCCTAACTTTTTACACTATATAGATATAAATACAGCTGCTTTCTAATGGTTTTTAAAGTGGAAATATAGTGTACTACTGTGCATTATTAAACTGTACATAGCAAAAAAAAAAGTATACTAATGCTGCATGACCTGGACGTATTCTTTCTTCTTATTCTTTCTCCTTATAAACTACATATAATAATAAGGAATGTATGACTGCTTGCCTATGATATTTAAGGTGGAAACACAGGGAACTTCTGTACATTATCTAGTGAAAACTGATACTACAACTACAATGCCCTGCTAGATTCTCTATCCTAACCCGTATAAACTTCATATATAATACTTGGATGAATAATACTATTTTCCTGTGGTATTTACGGTGGAAATGAAGGGTGATTCTATACAGTATCATACTGTACATAGCAAAAAGTTATACTAGTACTGCACAATTCAGCTATGCTCTCTGTCCTAATCCTTATGAACTACACATATAACATTAGGATAAAAATATGGCTGCCTGTCTGTGATATTTAAGGTGGAAAGGGGGAAATACTGTACATTATCATACTGTACAAAGGGAAAAATGATGCTACTATGGTGAAACTCAACTGGATTCTCTTTCCTACCTTTACTGTATTTACCACTTACACAATAAAAGGATAAAGACGGCTTCTCTCTGTTATTTAAGGTGGAAATACAGAGAACTACTGTACATTATCATACTGTAAATATAAAAAAATATATAGAAAAGTCTCTGTTCTAATACTTATAAACCACATATATAATACTGGCTTAATGGGATTTTTAAGGTGGAAATGTAGGGTACTACTATACATTATTATACTGTATATAGCAAGAAAGTAGGCTAGCACTGTATTACCCAGCCTTATTCTCTCTCCTAAACCTTGTAAATCAAATGTAATACTATAGGATATATATGGCTGCTTGCCTGTGAGATTTAAGGTGGAAATAGAGGATACTACTGTACATTATCATGCTGTACATGTGGTGGAAAGCATGGCAGCAGTGCAGCACCCAGCTACGTCCCAACCCCTCACTAACTCTCATGGCAGTGGGGTGAATCTGTCTGCTGGCAGGATATTTTAGGGGAAATAGTTTCACAGCAGATTTCCTACTATCACATTTATATAAGAAGTGAGATATGATCTGTTCAAAAGCAGCAGACTGGAAAATAAAGACCTGCTGCTGTCTGAGTGGTGGAGGATGCTGACATCTAGTGGCAGAGATCAGGAACAACAACAACAACAACAGTTTTTAACACCACTTAAATTGTTTAGATGTGAAGCACCTCATGAATCCAGAAAATACAAATTTGTTCATTTATTGATTCACTCACTGAGTTAGCCTATCTGCCCCCTAGTGGCCGTAGGATTCATTCACTCTCTCTCAGTTAGTCTATCTGCCCCCTAGTGGCCATTAGGAGACATTCACTCTCTCTCAGTTAGTCTATCTGCCCCCTAGTGGCCGTAGGATTCATTCACTCACTCACAGTTAGTCTATCTGCCCCCTAGTGGCCGTAGGATTCATTCACTCACTCACAGTTAGTCTATCTGCCCCCTAGTGGCCGTTAGGAGACGTTCACTCTCTCTCAGTTAGTCTATCTGCCCCCTAGTGGCCATTAGGAGACATGTCAGTGTCTCCAGACATCTCACTGAACCAGGATCCTTCACTCTCCTCTCTGCAACACTGCTGAACTCTGTAGCTGCTTCACATCTATGACACCGTGTCGTTATTTTAATTCTTCTGTTCCATCCATGCATAGTAAAATACTCATATGTTCATGTAATTATTTTATTGGTCTGCTTGGATTATTATTGTATGTTTGTTGGCATCCATTTCCAAATTAATTTTGGCGTGCATTTATTTAATTTATTCTTTGTGTTGAATGTATTCATATCTCACTTTTCTTGATTGTGAGACAATTTGTGATTTTTAATTACAATAATTAAATAAATAATATTGATTTGGCTCAAGCCAAATCTTTTGCACATATGGGTTTTCATCAAAGTTGATCCAACCTCAACAGAATTTTGCACTCAGCATATATGGACTTCCTAGATTACAGCTGGTCCCAGAGTTTTGAAAATCCAAACTGTTTGGCAGCGGTGCACAAATGAAGCATAAACAGCAAGTGAGACATAATTTCTAAAGGTTTCATGCTAGAGTAACCAAACTTCAGATACATATTTGGGATGGACCCCAACATGTGACAGACCACATTTAGTCGCACTCCATAGTGCCGCCTTCAGGCTAACTTTGCATGAGTGTGAGGCAAAATAAAGCCACATCGAATTGCAAACAAAAAAATATATATCACAAATGAAGTATTGTACACAAAACAAATATACTTAGGGCAGCTCTTGGGGATGGGGATGATTGTGGAGAGTTTCCATGCCTGTGGGACTGTGCCTCTTGAGCGTTCTGGAACAGCTGCTGGAATATTCCTCCTAGCTGCTCAGCAGTGTTTCAGGGTGTGGCCACAGATCACATCAGGGCCGGGGGCTTTATCGGCCTGTGTCCAGTACAGTAATAAGTAATTAGAGTGAGAATTAGAAGAAAGAATTAGATGCCTAAACATATAACATGAAGGAACACTATGAGGCCCATGTTGATGGGCCCTTTCTAATGTTATCAACAAAGTGTAAAGTCCAGAGTTATGACTCTTTACTATAAATGATTAATTGCACTCACTACCTTCAGTGGAAGGAAATTTTATGACAGTTGTCAGTTGTGCAAAAATGTTTTTGAACCATCTCATGTAATGTATACCAATGACGTGTGTGGATGTAATGGTGTGTGTGTCTGTGTGTATGCATGCAAAAGTGTGCATTTGTGTGACTGTGTGTGTCTTTGTATGTGTGTATAAATAAGAGACTTTGTACCTCACCCCTGGCCTGAGAATAGCTCCACCCCTTTCCAGACTCACCTGAGACAAACCAGGAAACAGAGTTTGTTATTCTTCTCCTCACTGAGAAGAGACACACACCCAGAGACAGACGATAAGATTCACCTTCAGACCAAACCCACGACTTCCACTGAGGGAGGACAGCTACAGGAGGGAATACTGGAATACTGACACTTCATGCTGCGGCTCAACACATTGAATGGGTGTTTTAGAAGAACCATGACTCAAAGTAAAAGGAACTTTCAGGGAATTTTCTAAAGGAAGGAGTGATACCACAACTGACTGACTTACTCCCTGTTTGAGCCTGCCTGGTGACTTTTTAGCTTCACTCAGAGAGAAAATGGCTTCCAGATCAGAGGAGAATCTCTCCTGTCCTGTCTGCCATGACATCTTTAAGGATCCTGTCATCTTGTCATGTAGCCACAGCTTCTGTAAAGCCTGTCTGCAGGAATGGTGGACAGAGAAACTAATACATGAGTGTCCAGTTTGTAAGAGGAGATCTTCAAAGATTGAACCACCTTGTAACTTGGTGTTAAAGAACCTGTGTGAGGCTTTCTTACTGGAGAGAGATCAGAGAGCTTCAGCAGAGTCTGAGCTTCTCTGCAGTCTGCACTCTGAGAAACTCAAGCTCTTCTGTCTGGACCATCAGCAGCCAGTGTGTGTTGTCTGTCGAGATTCAGAAACACACACCAACCACAGATTCAGACCCATCGATGAAGCTGCACGGGATCACAAGGAGGAACTCCAGAAATCACTGAAGCTCTTACAGGAGAAACTGAAGCTCTTTAATGAAGTTAAAGGAAACTGTGATCAAACAGCAGAACACATTAAGGTCCAGGCCCGACGCACAGAGAGGCAGATTAAGGAGGAGTTTAAGAAGATTCAGAAGTTTCTACAAGAGGAAGAGGAGGCCAGGATCGCTGCACTGAGGGAGGAAGAGCAGCAGAAGAGTCAGATGATGAAGGAGAAGATTGGGGGTCTGAGCAGAGAGATAGCAGCTCTTTCAGACACAGTCAGAGCCATAGAGAAGGAGCTGAGAGCTGAAGACGTCTCGTTCCTGCAGAACTACAAGGCTACAGTGGAAAGAGTCCAGCGCCCCCTGCTGGAGGATCCACAGCTGGTCTCAGGAGCTCTGATAGACGAGGCCAAACACCTGGGCAACCTGAGCTTCACAGTCTGGGACAAGATGAAGGAGATGGTCTCCTACACTCCTGTGATTCTGGATCCCAACACTGCCGATCCAACACTCATCCTGTCTGAAGATCTGACCAATGTGAAATATGGGGAGAGACAGCAGCTTCCTAAAAACCCAGAGAGGTTTGGTTCCTCCTGGTCTGTCCTGGGCTCTGAGGGCTTTAACTCAGGAACTCACAGTTGGGATGTTGAGGTTGGAGAAAATACATACTGGAGACTGGGTGTGGCAGCAGAGTCTGTCAAGAGGAAGGGAGACAAAAGGTCTGGATTATGGGGAATAGGGTTCTATAATGATAAATACACGGCACGCTCTCCACCAGATCCAGCTGCTGTTCTCCCAGTGAAGAAGAAGCTCCAGAGGATCAGACTGCATCTGGACTGGAACAGAGGAAAGCTGTCATTCTCTGATCCTGATACTAACACACACATACACACCTTCACACACACTTTCACTGACAGGCTGTTTCCATACATCAACACAGCAAATGAACTCCCTCTGAGGATTTTACCAGTGAAGGTCTCTGCAACAGTGAAACAGCTAAGTTAGAGATGATGATGATGTTGACCAATCAAGTATTCATTTTATGTTGTTCCTATTTCTATATAGATATATAAATTTCTATAATCTGTCAGATAAAATAAGATAAGATGAAACTTTTTTTGATCCCTGCGGGGAAACCGACCGACCGACCAGTGATCCATAGAGCCCCTGCTGTCACGGGGCTAAAAATAGAATGTAAGCAAGAATACAGCAAATGAAGGTTATGTGACCATATGCAACTGACAATTTAGTTTTAACAAAGTAGAATATATAAATGAGAAGCATCTGATAAAGTATGGATTAAAACCATAGATTGTTAAAAAATATTACAACAGTATTGGTGTGTACAAAATAACAGCAGTAATACATCGGCTACTGAGACTATAATCAACTTAATAATGATAAACTTCATTTGTATACAAGGTTTTCAAAAATGGAGTTTACAAATTGCTTTACAAAGCATAAAATAACAAAAAAAATAGGAAGATAATAATCAATGAAAAATGACTTACAACTAAACGATTAGAGGATTAATTGATTAGTCAAAAGTTAAACGATTATCATTTTGATAATTAATTGTAGTCATTTATCAAGTGATAATTCCCAACATTTGCTGATTACAGCTTCACCAATACTAAGACATGTTGCTTTTCTCCCTTTCATATCATTATAAAATGAATACTTTGGGGATTTTGTGGCTGCTGGTCAGACTAAGTAAGCAATCTGAAGAATCACTTTGGGCTCTGGGAACTTGTGATGGGCATTTGTCATTATTTTAGGCATTTTAGAGACTAAATGATTAATCAATAAGGAAATTTTAAAGCTACACTTGGCAACTTTGCACATTAGGCTACAAATGAACTTCAAAACTCAGAAATCCTGTGGGGTGACAGCACTGAATCGGTCTGTGATGCTTTATACCAAAGGAAACCAAAGGAAACCAAAGATCTAACGTTGGTGAGTCCAGCAGCTTTCTCTGCTGCTGTTTAGGAGACAGTTCAGATTTCCCTCTTCAGTTTGGATCGGTCTCTTCCTGTGTGGAGAAGATTTCCCACCAGTGAGCAAACTGACAGCAGAATTTAATTTGGACAAACAGGGAGAATCTACAGCATCTCAGTTAGTGGGGATGGGACGCTCTCTGCTGCACACACACTTCCTGGTTTAGACTGAGAAAACGCTGCAGCTTTACAGTAAAATCTGGACTAGTGCAGTTTTAAAGTGCTTCATGAAAATGTTCTATATATTCAGATGTATAGACTAAACTGAATTTTCTCTATATTAAGATGTATAGTCTAAATTGAATTTTCTCTGCATTTAGACTATAGCTTGAGAAGAGATTTGGAAACATCATTCCAGTTAAAACTTCAACCTCACTTATTTAGTTCTTCATCTTTAGTGTTAAATGTATTTTGTATTTCTTTATTCCCTTAGAGTTTCTCTCCACTGTAAATTATTTAAACTCCAGCAGAACCTGGACTGACTCTAATATTTACAATTTTTTTTTGTCAACCAAGGACTTCAGTTATCTAGCGTCCTATGAAAAGGAACATAATTTTAATTTAATAATTTTGTCAGAGTGGGTGCCACTTTATTTAAAAAGGTGGAGATCTCATTTTGGATTCAGACTTTACGTAATGTTGGTGATTTAGGTGATTTAGGAACTGAAGCTTTCTCTACTGTTGCACTTTTTGTAAGTTATTCTGCATAAGAAATTCAACTACATGCCCCAAATGTAAAATGTAAATTACTGATGATTAGGGCTGGGTATCGGTACTCGATACCTTTAAGGTATCGACCGAAATAACCCAGTACCAAGTAGTATCGAAACTTCTCCAGTCAAACGATACCTGCATTCGATACTTTTTGTACACAGATCTAGAAAAAAATGACTATTTGTATGGTTTTGCTCGCAGCCAATCACCACAAGCGTTCTTCGATTTAATGCGACGTGTGATTGGCCCACTACCGCAGCAGCTACAACCCATACAGTCTGTGGTGCAGTCAAGCCCGGTGTGTGTGACGGAGTTGGCAGTTCAGCGTGCTGAGATACCACCAAAACGTAAAAAAAAAAGGTATTGAATGAAGTACTCTATTGGTATCGGTATTACTTTAAGGGTACTGGTATCGTAATTTTTTAAACGATACCCAGCCCTACTGATGATGCATGTTAGCATTGTAATCTGTAACCTGCTGTGATTATTTTCAACTACTTTTGGATAACTTTGCCTCTAAAACCAATAAAGAATGAAGTTACATGGGAAATTTGTTCAGATTTACTGACTGTTATTTCACCAGTGTTGTCATCATGTCTAGCTTCAGACACTAAATCTGGTTCACTTATTTTCCTGGTGGTAGTTAACTTCGGTGAGTGAAAGGCATTGGATGAACCTAGAGTCTAGTTGCTCTACGCTGCGTTGTCGCTTGTTGCTGTTGCCGACTGAAACTGGCTGTCGCTCCCCCCTGTGTCTGCCATTGTTCTGTATTTACAGTAATGGTGCTCCTCTCAGGAACAGCCCGCCTCCACTGATCTATGATTGGTGTCCCGATTCGGAGTTCTCAGGTGCATCCACAGCCAATCTTCCAATTAGGCCCACAGTACTCGTGCAGGTAATGTCTAAGTCAGAGTGGGTTTGTACACAGCTGACAACAAAACATGCAACAAAACACAAATTCATAATACCCCATAAAGAATAATCCAAAGTAAACATGCAAACCCAAAACAAATCACAACAAAGCAAAATCACAGCAACCAAAAGGAAAACCCCATAAAATATATTTACAACAACAGATCACCGTCAATAACAGCCGTGTGACATATAGCTCAACATAATAAAATCTGAAAATGTTACCACCCATCATGCACTTTATTTGTCATGTGTGTTAGTTAGGTCAGGGACTGGCGGGGGTGGCCTATGATTTTAGAGCAGGTATTTAGTGTACTCTGAAGGCACTTCTTTGGGTTGTGAGAGAATGAAACCAGCAGATGAATGAGAAGTTCATTATACTTTCAATGAAGGAGTTATAGACTGTGGTGAGGATGTTCCTGCTCACCTCAAAGGAGTTGAGCTTCCTCAGGAGGTACAACACCGAGATATGATTACCTTGGTGTTGTCCTCAAGTTGGAGTTTGTCATCAAAGACAGTGCTCAGGTATTTGTACTGGTGTACAATGTCCACTGGTTCCCCATGCATCATGGTTGCGGTCCCTCTCTGTGTATTGTCTGGAGAAGTCCACAATCATCTCCATTGTCTTGGTGACGTTCAGTTCTAGGCAGGAGACGTCACACCATTCCACAAACTCTCCGAGGGCCGGCCTGTGATCTTGGGCAGGGCCTGAGATCAGAGAGAGCAGCACAGTATCGTCTGCGAACTTAACCAGATGGCGATTAGAATGGAGGCTTCTGCAGTCATCTGTGTACAGAATGATCAGCAGGGGTGAGAGGACACAGCCTTGTGGTTGAGAGTGGATATGTACCGGAGGTCGGAGTATCTGTCATTGACCAGAACCTTTTGTGATCTTAGGGTGAGGAAGTCCATGATCCACAGAATTAGCTGGTGATCAAAGTGAAAGCAGTTTAGGAGTTTGTCAGCCAGGAAATAGGGTTGTAGGGTATTGAAGGCCAACGAGAAGTCTGCGAACAGGAGCTGAGCTGATGCATTCAGATCCTCAAAATGTTTATGGATGGTGAGGGTCCACCGAAGAGGGTCCATCTGTGCAGCTGTAGCATTGGTAATGTGGCTCTTCACTATTCTCTTGAAGGCCTTCATGACAAGAGAAGTGAGGGCTATGGGTCTAAGATCATATAGGACCTTAGGGCAGCTCTTGGGGATGGGGATGATTGTGGAGAGTTTCTATGTCTGTGGGACTGTGCCTCTTGAGCGTTCTGGAACAGCTGCTGGAATATTCCTCCACATCACATCAGGGCCGTGGGCTTTACTGGCCTGTGTCCAGTCCAGTAATAAGTAATTAGAGTCAGACTCATTTTGCACACAACATATATGGACTACCTGGATTATGGCTATTACCCAGAGTTTTGAAAATCCAAACCGTTTTGGCGGTGGTGCACACATCAAGTTGATGGTGAAGATGCACAAACAGGAAGTGAGGCAGAATTGCTAAACGCTTGATGCTAGAGCAACAGATACATATTTGGGAGGAATCCAGAAAAATGTCAGACCACATTTGGTCACGCTCCATAGCGGCACTGAGCCCAACCTCGCAATAGCAACGTTAGCAGTCGTTTTTTTTAAATTTCTAATACAAAGTTGCCTTAATCTCAACAAAATTTTACACACAGCATATTTCAACTGCCTACATCATTTTTGTGTCACCAAATTTTGATACTTGTAATCGTCTAGCCAAATGAAGTTGATGCAAAGGAAGAGAGGCAGATTTGTTAAATGGTTAATGGTAGACACATCCAAACTTCACGTACATGTTTGCAAGGAGCCCCAAAGTGCGTCAGACCACATTTGGTCATGCTGAATAGCCACCATCTGGACAAATTGAAAATTTTTCAAATGGCAATATGTCAGGTACCATTTCAACTGCAGTTGCAGAACTGTCACCGAAATCTTCTTTGAGATGTATGGTTTATGGTCATTTGTTGCCCTTTTAGGAACTCTAAAGAAACTCCATTCACTGCAGTTGTTTTGGGGAAGGCTGAAATGAAGCTGTACCAGCTAACTCGCTGTGTGATATATTGACATACAAACTTTGTCAAACTTTGAACAGTCCTTTTTAACATGAAGGAACACTATGAGGCCGTGTTGATGGGCCCTTTCCAATGTTATCAACAACTCATTGCACTCACTACCTTCAGTGAAAGAAAATGTTATGACAGTTGTCAGTTGTGCATTCCTGTATTAAACATGTACAATTAGATGGGACTTTACATAAAAATGTTTTTGAACCATCTCATGTAATGTGTACCAATGACGTGTGTGGATGTAATGGTATGTGTGTGTGTGTGTGTGTGTGTGTGTGCGTGTGTGCGCGTGTGCGTGTGTGTGTGCGTGTGTGTGTGCACAAAAGTGTGCATTATGTGACTGTGTGTGACTGGGTGTGTCTATGTGTATAATTGAGAGACTTTGGAACTCACCCCTGGCCTGACAAAGTTCCGCCCCTTATATGACTCAGCTCAGACAAACCAGGAAACAGAGTTTGTCATTCTTCCTCTCCTCACTGAGAAGAGACACACCGAGAGACAGACGATAAGATTCACCTTCAGACCAAACCCATGACATCTACTGAGGGAGGACAGCTACAGGAGGGAATACTGGGATACTGGGAATACTGGAATACTGCCACTTCAACCTGCTGCTGACTCCATACACTGAATGTGGGTTTTAGAAGAACCACGACTCAAAGTGAAAGTAACTTTCAGGGACTTTTCTAGAGGAGGGAGTGATATCACAACTGACTGACTTATTTCCTGTTTGAGCTGTCTGCCTGGTGTGTTTTTAGCTTCACTCAGAGAGAAAATGTCTTCCAGATCAGAGGAGGATCTCTCCTGTCCTGTCTGCCATGACATCTTTAAAGATCCTGTCATCCTGTCATGTAGCCACAGCTTCTGTAAAGCCTGTCTGCAGAAATGGTGGACAGAGAAACAAATAACTGAGTGTCCAGTTTGTAAGAGAAGATGTTCAAAGAGACAACCACCTCGTAACTTGGCGTTAAAGAACCTGTGTGAGGCTTTCTTACTGGAGAGAGATCAGAGAGCTTCAGCAGAGTCTGAGCTTCTCTGCAGTCTGCACTCTGAGAAACTCAAGCTCTTCTGTCTGAACCATCAGCAGCCAGTGTGTGTTGTCTGTCTGCATTCAAAAACACACACCAACCACAGAATCAGACCCATCGATGAAGCTGCACGGGATCACAAGGAGGAACTCCAGGAATCACTGAAGCCCTTACAGGAGAAACTGAAGCTCTTTAATCAAGTTAAAGGAAACTGTGATCAAACAGCAGAACACATTAAGGTCCAGGCCCGACGCACAGAGAGGCAGATTAAGGAGGAGTTTAAGAAGCTTCACCAGTTTCTACAAGAGGAAGAGGAGGCCAGGATCGCTGCACTGAGGGAGGAAGAGGAGCAGAAGAGTCAGATGATGAAGAAGAAGATTGAGGGTCTGAGCAGAGAGATAGCAGCTCTTTCAGACACAGTCAGAGCCATAGAGAAGGAGCTGAGAGCTGAAGACGTCTCGTTCCTGCAGAACTACAAGGCTACAGTGGAAAGAGTCCAGCGCCCCCTGCTGGAGGATCCACAGCTGGTCTCAGGAGCTCTGATAGACGAGGCCAAACACCTGGGCAACCTGAGCTTCACAGTCTGGGACAAGATGAAGGAGATGGTCTCCTACACTCCTGTGATTCTGGACCCCAACACTGCCAATCCAGGACTCATCCTGTCTGAAGATCTGACCAGTGTGAGATGTGGAGAGAGACAGCAGCTTCCTGAAAACCCAGAGAGGTTTGACCGCTACCGCTCTGTTCTGGGATCTGAGGGCTTTAACTCAGGAACTCACAGCTGGGATGTTGAGGTTGGAGACAGTACAGACTGGTCAGTGGGTGTGTTAGCAGAGTCTGTCCAGAGGAAGGGAGACATACAGTCTGGAATATGGAGAATAAAGTTATATAATGGTAAATACACAGCACGCTCCAATCCAGATCCAGTCACTCTTCTCCCAGTGAAGAAGAAGCTCCAGAGGATCAGACTGCATCTGGACTGGAACAGAGGAAAGCTGTCATTCTCTGATCCTGATACTAACACACACATACACACCTTCACACACACTTTCACCGACAGGCTGTTTCCATACATTGGCACTGTGGAAGAATCCCCTCTGAAGATTTTACCAGTGAAGAGTCTGTAATAGTGAAATAGCACAGTTGGAGATGAGGAGGAGGATGATGATGATGATGATGATGGTGATGATGATGGTGATGATGGTGTTTAGATAACTAACCATCTACATTTCTATACATCCTTACAATCTGTAAGATAAAATGAGATTAGATAAAAATGTATTGATCCCTGTGGGTAATCGGGTTGTTGTAGCAGTTTTTAACACCACTTTAATTGTTTAGATGCAAAGCACCTCATGGATCCAGAAAATATTCATTCATTCATTCAATTCAATTCAATTCAATTCAATTCAATTCAATCCAATCCAGTTCAGTTCAGTTCAGTTCAGTTCAGTTCAATTCAATTCAATTCAATTCAACTCAATTCAATGCAATCCAGTTCAATTCAATTCAATTCAATTCAATTCCATTCACTTCAACTCAATTCAATTCAATCCAGATCAGTTCAGTTCAGTTCAATTCAATTCAATTCAATTCAATTCAATTCAATTCAATTCAATCCAGATCAGTTCAGTTCAGTTCAATTCAATTCAATTCAATTCAATTCAATTCAATTCAATTCAATTCAATCCAGATCAGTTCAGTTCAGTTCAATTCAATTCAATTCAATTCAATTCAATTCAATTCAATTCAATCCAATCCAGTTCAGTTCAGTTCAGTTCAATTCAATTCAATTCAATTCAATTCAACTCAATTCAATTCAATCCAGTTCAATTCAATTCAATTCAATTCCATTCACTTCAACTCAATTCAATTCAATCCAGATCAGTTCAGTTCAGTTCAATTCAATTCAATTCAATTCAATTCAATTCAATTCAATCCAGATCAGTTCAGTTCAGTTCAGTTCATTCAGTTCAGTTTAATTCAATTCAATTCAATTCAATTCAATTCAATTCAATTCAATTCAATTCACTTCAACTCAATTCAATCCAATCCAGATCAGTTCAATTCAGTTCAGTTCAATTCAATTCAATTCAATTCAATTCCATTCACTTCAATTCAATTCAGTTCAATCCAGATCAGTTCAGTTTAATTCAATTCAATTCAATTCAATTCAATTCAATTCAATTCAATCCAATCCAGTTCAGTTCAGTTCAGTTCAGTTCAATTCAATTCAATTCAATTCAATTCAACTCAATTCAATTCAATCCAGTTCAATTCAATTCAATTCAATTCAATTCCATTCACTTCAACTCAATTCAATTCAATCCAGATCAGTTCAGTTCAGTTCAATTCAATTCAATTCAATTCAATTCAATTCAATTCAATCCAGATCAGTTCAGTTCAGTTCAGTTCATTCAGTTCAGTTTAATTCAATTCAATTCAATTCAATTCAATTCAATTCACTTCAACTCAATTCAATCCAATCCAGATCAGTTCAATTCAGTTCAGTTCAATTCAATTCAATTCAATTCAATTCAATTCAATTCAATTCAATTCAATTCAATTCAATTCAGTTCAATCCAGATCAGTTCAATTCAATTCAATTCAATTCAATTCAATTCAATTCAATTCAATTCAATCCAGATCAGTTCAGTTCAGTTCAGTTCAGTTCAGTTCAATTCAATTCAATTCAATTCAATTCAATCCAGTTCAATTCAATTCAATTCAGCTTTATTGTTATGATAGAATTAACATTTGAGTTGCCAAAGCATGACAAGGAGTTGTTCATCAGCAGAAAACAGAGCAAATGTAACACAACAAAGAATAAAAATCAATACTAGTATCACAGCTATACTAAGGAAATAAATATATATGAGTATGTGTTAGTCACTCACAGTTAGCCTGTCTTCTCCCTAGCAGACATTCACTAGTCTAGAATGTCTCCTAACGGAAACTCATATATTGCACAGTGAAGGTACTACTATACATTTTATACTGTATGTAGTAAAAACCTAGACTAGCACTGTACTGTATTACCCAGCATTATTTTTTCTCTTAAACCTCATAGAGCTCATAATACTAGAGGATAAACATGTCTGCTTGTCTGTGGTATTTAAGGTGGAAATACAGGGAACTACTGTACATTATCATACTGTACAATGTGGGAAATAATGCTTTTACTGCACAACTCATCTATATTCTGTCCAAAACCTTACAAGCCACACATACAATACCTGGGTAGATACATGGCTGCTTTCCTGTGGTATTTAAGGTGGAAATACAGGGTACTACTATACATTATCATACTGTACATAGTGGAAAATGGTGCTTCTATTGCTATATTCTGTATCCTAACTTCTTACACTATATAGATATAAATACAGCTGCTTTCTAGTGGTTTTTAAAGTGGAAATATAGTGTACTACTGTGCATTATTAAACTGTACATAGCAAAAAAAAAAGTATACTAATGCTGCATGACCTGGACGTATTCTTTATAATTCTTCTTATTCTTTCTCCTTATAAACTACATATAATAATAAGGAATGTATGACTGCTTGCCTATGATATTTAAGGTGGAAACACAGGGAACTTCTGTACATTATCTAGTGAAAACTGATACTACAACTACAATACCCTGCTAGATTCTCTATCCTAACCTGTATAAACTTCATATATAATACTTGGATGAATAATACTATTTTCCTGTGGTATTTACAGTGGAAATGAAGGGTGATTCTATACAGTATCATACTGTACATAGCAAAAAGTTATACTAGTACTGCACAATTCAGCTATGCTCTCTGTCCTAATCCTTATGAACTACACATATAACATTAGGATAAAAATATGGCTGCCTGTCTGTGATATTTAAGGTGGAAAGGGGGAAATACTGTACATTATCATACTGTACAAAGGGAAAAATGATGCTACTATGGTGAAACTCAACTGGATTCTCTTTCCTACCTTTACTGTATTTACCACTTACACAATAAAAGGATAAAGACGGCTTCTCTCTGTTATTTAAGGTGGAAATACAGAGAACTACTGTACATTATCATACTGTAAATATAAAAAAATATATAGAAAAGTCTCTGTTCTAATACTTATAAACCACATATATAATACTGGCTTAATGGGATTTTTAAGGTGGAAATGTAGGGTACTACTATACATTATTATACTGTATATAGCAAGAAAGTAGGCTAGCACTGTATTACCCAGCCTTATTCTCTCTCCTAAACCTTGTAAATCAAATGTAATACTATAGGATATATATGGCTGCTTGCCTGTGAGATTTAAGGTGGAAATAGAGGATACTACTGTACATTATCATACTGAACATGTGGTGGAAAAGCATGGCAGCAGTGCAGCACCCAGCTACGTCCCAACCCCTCACTAACTCTCATGGCAGTGGGGTAAATCTATCTGCTGTTGGGGTATCTTATGGGAAATAGTTTCACAGCAGATTTCCTACTATCACATTTATATAAGAAGTGAGATATGATCTGTTTAAAAGCAGCAGACTGGAAAATAAAGACCTGTTGCTGTCTGAGTGGTGGAGGATGCTGACATCTAGTGGCAGAGATCAGGAACAACAACAACAGTTTTTAACACCACTTTAATTGTTTAGATGTGAAGCACCTCATGAATCCAGAAAATACAAATTTGTTCATTCATTGATTCACTCACTGAGTTAGCCTCTCTACCCCCAGTGGCCACTAGGAGGCATTCACTCAATTAAATTCAATTAAATTCAGCTTTATTGGCATGACAAAAGTAACATTTGTGTAGCAAAAGCATGACAAGGTCTTGTACATAAACAGGAAACTGAGCAAAGGTAATAGAACAGAGTAGAAATCAAACAATCAAACAATTAAATATGAGTATTCAATTTGTGTGTGTGTGTGTGTATGTGTGTGTGTGTGTGTGTGTGCGTTACTCACTCACAGTTAGCCTATCTGCCCCGTAGTGGCCGTAGGACTCATTCACTCTCTCTCTGTTAGCCTATCTGCCCCCTAGTGGCCGTTAGGAGACATGTCAGTGTCTCCAGACAACTCACTGAACCAGGATCCTTCACTCTCCTCTCTGCAACACTGCTGAACTCTGTAGCTGCTTCACATCTATGGCACCGTGTCGTTATTTTAATTCTTCTGTTCCATCCATGCATAGTAAACTCTAAGCCAGTAAAATACTCATATGTTCATGTAATTATTTTATTGGTCTGCTTGGATTGTTATTGTATGTTTGTTGGCATCCATTTCCAAATTAATTTTGGCGTGCATTTATTTAATTTATTCTTTGTGTTGAATGTATTCATATCTCACTTTTCCTGATTGTGAGACAATTTGTGATTTTTAATTACAATAATTAAATAAATAATATTGATTTGGCTCAAGCCAAATCTTTTGCACATATGGGTTTTCATCAAAGTTGATCCAACCTCAACAGAATTTTGCACTCAGCATATGGACTTCCTAGATTACAGCTGTTACCCAGAGTTTTGAAAATCCAAACTGTTTGGCAGCGGTGTACAAATGAAGCATAAACAGCAAGTGAGACATAATTTCTAAAGGTTTCATGCTAGAGCAACCAAACTTCAGATACATATTTGGGATGGACCCCAACACGTGACAGACCACATTTAGTCGCACTCCATAGCGCCGCCTTCAGGCTAACTTTGCATAAGTATGAGGCAAAATAAAGCCACATCGAATTGCAAACAAAAAAATATATATCACAAATGAAAGTAAAGTATTGTACACAAAACAAATATACTTAGGGCGGCTCTTGGGGATGGGGATGATTGTGGAGAGTTTCCATGCCTGTGGGACTGTGCCTCTTGAGCGTTCTGGAACAGCTGCTGGAATATTCCTCCTAGCTGCTCAGCAGTATTTCAGGGTGCGGCCACAGATCACATCAGGGCCGGGGGCTTTACTGGCCTGTGTCCAGTACAGTAATAAGTAATTAGAGTCAGACTCATTTTGCACACAGCATATATGGACTACCTAGATTATGGCTATTACCCAGAGTTTTGAAAATCCAAACTGTTTTGGCGGTGGTGCACACATCAAGTTGATGGTGAAAATGCACAAACAGGAAGTGAGGCATAATTGCTAAACGCTTGATGCTAGAGCAACAGATACATATTTGGGATGGATCCAGAAAAATGTCAGACCACATTTGGTCACGCTCCATAGCGGCACCTGAGCCCAACCTCGCAATAGCAAGTCATTTTTTTAAAAATTTCTAATACAAAGTTGCCTTAATCTCAACAAAGTTTTACACACAGCATATTTCAACTTCCTACATCATTTTTGTGTCACCAAATTTTGATACTTGTAACCGTCTAGCTGTGATGCACAAACGAAGTTGATGCAAAGGCGAGAGAGAGAGGCAGATTTGTTAAATGGTTAATGGCAGACACATCCAAACTTCACGTACATGTTTGCAAGGAGCCCCAAAGTGCGTCAGACCACATTTGGTCATGCTGAATAGCCACCATCTGGACAAATTGAAAATTTTTCAAATGGCAATATGTCAGGTACCATTTCAACTGCAGTTGCAGAACTGTCACCGAAATCTTCTTTGAGATGTATGGTTTATGGTCATTTGTTGCCCTTTTAGGAACTCTAAAGAAACTCCATTCACTGCAGTTGTTTTGGGGAAGGCTGAAATGAAGCTGTACCAGCTAACTCGCTGTGTGATATATTGACATACAAACTTTGTCAAACTTTGAACAGTCCTTTTTAACATGAAGGAACACTATGAGGCCGTGTTGATGGGCCCTTTCCAATGTTATCAACAAAGTATAAAGTCCAGATTTATGACTCATTGCACTCACTATCTTCAGTGAAAGAAAATGTTATGACAGTTGTCAGTTGTGCATTCCTGTATTAAACATGTACAATTAGATGGGACTTTACATAAAAATGTTTTTGAACCATCTCATGTAATGTGTACCAATGACGTGTGTGGATGTAATGGTATGTGTGTGTGTGTGTGTGTGTGTGTGTGTGTGTGCGCGCGCGCGTGTGCGTGTGTGTGTGCATGTGTGTGTGCACAAAAGTGTGCATTATGTGACTGTGTGTGACTGGGTGTGTCTATGTGTATAATTGAGAGACTTTGGAACTCACCCCTGGCCTGACAAAGTTCCGCCCCTTATATGACTCAGCTCAGACAAACCAGGAAACAGAGTTTGTCATTCTTCCTCTCCTCACTGAGAAGAGACACACCGAGAGACAGACGATAAAATTCACTTTCAGACCAAACCCACGACTTCTACTGAGGGAGGACAGCTACAGGAGGGAATACTGGGAATACTGCCACTTCAACCTGCTGCTGACTCAGCACACTGAATGTGAGTTGAAGAACTACGACTTGAAGTGAAAGCAACTTTTAAGAAACATTCTTGTGGAGGGAGTGGTACCACGACTGACTGTGTTGTGTTTTTAACTTCACTCAGAGAGAAAATGGCTTCCAGATCAGAGGAGGATCTCTCCTGTCCTGTCTGCCATGACATCTTTAAAGATCCTGTCATCCTGTCATGTAGCCACAGCTTCTGTAAAGCATGTCTGCAGAGCTGGTGGAAAGAGAAACAAATACATGAGTGTCCAGTTTGTAAGAGAAGATCTTTACAGAGTGATCCACCTCGTAACTTGGCATTAAAGAACCTGTGTGAGGCTTTCTTACTGGAGAGAGATCAGAGAGCTTCAGCAGAGTCTGAGCTTCTCTGCAGTCTGCACTCTGAGAAACTCAAGCTCTTCTGTCTGGACCATCAGCAGCCAGTGTGTGTTGTCTGTCGAGATTCAGAAAAACACACCAACCACAGATTCAGACCCATCGATGAAGCTGCACGGGATCACAAGGAGGAACTTCAGAAATCACTGAAGCCCTTACAGGAGAAACTGAAGCGCTTTAATCAAGTTAAAGGAAACTGTGATCAAACAGCAGAACACATTAAGGTCCAGGCCCGACACACAGAGAGGCAGATTAAGGAGGAGTTTAAGAAGCTTCATCAGTTTCTACAAGAGGAAGGGGAGGCCAGGATCGCTGCACTGAGGGAGGAAGAGGAGCAGAAGAGTCAGATGATGAAGGAGAAGATTGGGGGTCTGAACAGAGAGATAGCAGCTCTTTCAGACACAGTCAGAGCCATAGAGAAGGAGCTGAGAGCTGAAGACGCCTCATTCCTGCAGAACTACAAGGCTACAGTGGAAAGAGTCCAGCGCCCCCTGCTGGAGGATCCACAGCTGGTCTCAGGAGCTCTGATAGACGAGGCCAAACACCTGGGCAACCTGAGCTTCACAGTCTGGGACAAGATGAAGGAGATGGTCTCCTACACTCCTGTGATTCTGGATCCCAACACTGCCAGTCCAGAACTCATCCTGTCTGAAGATCTGACCAGTGTGAGATGTGGAGAGAGACAGAAGCTTCCTGACAATCCAGAGAGGTTTGACTTCTACCGCTCTGTTCTGGGCTCTGAGGGCTTTAACTCAGGAACTCACAGCTGGGATGTTGAGGTTGGAGACAGTACAGTGTATCGACTGGGCGTGTTAGCAAAGTCTGACCAGAGGAAGGGACACACACGGTCTGGATTATGGAGAATAGGGTTCTGTAAGGGTAAATACACAGTACGCTCCTCACCAAATCCAGACATTGATCTCCCAGTGAAGAAGAAGCTCCAGAGGATCAGACTGCATCTGGACTGGAACAGAGGAAAGCTGTCATTCTCTGATCCTGATACTAACACACACATACACACCTTCACACACACTTTCACTGACAGGCTGTTTCCATACGTTAACACTTCGAATAAAGTGAAGATTTTACCAGTGAAGGTCTCTGTAACAGTGAAACAGCACAATTAGAGATGAAGAAGAAGATGACGATGGTGGTGATTGAGTGATGACTGAGTATAATAACATGCAAAAAAAAGAATTACAGATTCATATTAGATCTTGTATACATTATTTATGTGCTGTGTCGAGAAGAAAAATATATCATATGTCATATAATATAATCTTATAAAAGCTACCTTGGCTTACAAACATTCAATACTACACACATTCTGAAATTTTCCATCATTGCATCACAAGTCACACCATCATGTTGCTTCATCACCTTTAGATTGGTTTCCCTTCAACCAGTGTTTTAAATTGGTTTGAAAGGATCTATAGGTGCTACACAGTCTTAAGGGAGATGGTAATGCAGTTCCTACTGTTCTGACCCAAAAAGCTGTCTGGCCAAATTATGTAGACCAAATTTTTGCACGATAGCTTTGTCTAGTGGAGACTCTGTTGTTATAAATGGCTCCCTCTAGTGGAGGATCTGATACTATTTTTACCCTGATAAATTGAGAGGTGGTGGAGCGAAATCATCAACAATCTAATCTTCCTGAATTTCCCCTTGGTGATCAATAAAGTGCAATCTTAATCTCAATCTTATACAGTAGATAAACATTTATCATGACGATGGAGTTACTGTATCTTGGGTCAGAAGGTTATACTTTTTAATAACATTGCATGGTATGAGTTTTTTTGTATGAGTTTTTTTTTTAACAAATACTTCAAGTGTTTGTTTGTAAAACTTGTGGAGTTGTTTTAATGTAGTGTCATTTGCTTGAGACCAAGTTGAGATATGAAACTTGGGAAAATATCATTGCATGCATATCCATCTTTGCAGCATCTGTGCTCATCTGATGTCGTATAAATCTAAATTGAACCAGGTTATGCTTTATTGTTCCACATAACTTTTTGACTTGCTTTTTAAGATTTAGGTTACCGTCAATGTTAATGCCTAGGTATTTGAAATATATGACGATCTCAATCCTTTGTCCCTTAAGGGAGAATCATTCTGTCTAATGGAGAAGAACATACACACAGTTTTGGATATATTCAGTGCTGATTCATTCAAACAAGAATGAGTCAGCCAGTCTGATGTTCTATCCATTGCAGCTGTATGTTCATCTGCAACTTATAGTTTTGACTTTGCATTTACATATATGTCATAAATACAGTATATGACATCTGCATGCATCTGTATATTAATCTCTGGGCAAACTAGTGGAAGATCATTAATGTAAATACTAAATAAGAGTGGTCCTAAGATAGAGCCTTGCGGGACCCCAAAGGAAGACTCTGAAAATACAGATCGATGTCCATTTATCCTGGTGCAGTGTTTTCAGTTGTGAAGATATGATGGCATCCATTCCATGTTGTTTTCTACCAAGTTGTGTGCTGATAATTTAGACAGTAGGACATTATGGTAGACCGTATCAAATGTTTTCTTCATATGTAAGAGAACATCATTTTAAATCTGCACTATCAATCATTTTGTCAGAGTAGGTGTCACTTTATTTAAAAGGTGGAGATCGCATTTTGGATTCAGACTTTGTGTAAAGTTGGTCAACGAGGAATTGAAGTTTTTTCTACTGTTGCACTCTTTCTATTTTACTCTGCTTAAGAAAATCAGCTAAATGCCTAAAATGTCAAATGTAAATTTACGATTATGTATGTTAGCATTTTAATCTGTAAACTACTGTGATTATTTTCAACTACTTTTGCCTCTAAAACTAATAAAGAATGAAGTTAAGAGGGAAATTTGTTGAGATTTAGACCTACTGACTGTCATTTCAGTAGCGTTGTCTTCATGTCTACCGCTTTTGTTGCTAATCAACGCAAGACACACACAAGCGTTTGTTTACACTGATCAGCTGTTAAAGATGCCGCTGACCGTAGAAGAAGTTTTATTTACTTTTTTATATATTCTTTGTTTGAAAGTGTGCTAAGACAGTGGGAGTTATACCTACAGCTGCCAGTAATGCAGAGAGCTGAGTCCACGCTGAATGTAACAGAACGATGGATGATGGAAATTGTGCATATCCTATAAATGTAAGCTGATTTGTTTCTGAGAGTAAAAATGTATTGCACTTCCTTCCTGTATAAAGTAGTGAGTTCAGTTCAGTTCTGACTCGCCTTTCTTCCCTTGCTGGAGAACCAGAAGGGTTTACTTGTTATGTGTCAGACATTTTGTCACTAGGGGGCGAACTGAGGGAGGACAACATAACGTGGATCCGAATACACCCAAGCCTCTCAGCCGTGGTCTCAGCACTATAAATCTCCTTGCTCTCAGCTGGTGAGTAAGTAATGGCTATATGATGGCGTGTGGTAGTTTCTAATTGGTTATCTTGCATGTGTGAACAAGCTCTGATCTGGGACATAGGAGATAGCAGTCGGTCAGCAAGGGTTTTGAATCTCTGTTTTTGGGTTAGATTTGGACTAGGGTTCTGAAAGGGTAAATACACAGTACGCTCCTCACCAAATCCAGACATTGATCTCCCAGTGAAGAAGAAGCTCCAGAGGATCAGACTGCATCTGGACTGGAACAGAGGAAAGCTGTCATTCTCTGATCCTGATACATGTGATACCCAAGGTTTCAAGAGTCTGTATCAAAGATTTCTCCTGATTTTGGACACATGCCACTGTGTCTCATCTCAGACTCTCTGTCTCTTTGGGGATTAACAGAGACAGGGCTGAGTGTTGGAGTTTTATGGTTATTTACCAGGTCTGTTCCTTGATACCAGCTTTTAGGGATGGAAATGAGGTAATTTGCATTGAAGTCAGTGCCCTTTCTTCACGATCTCAAGGTCTTCCCCCACCATACTGATCTGTTATCAGGGAAGAGGCTCACACAGGATGCACAGGGCCTTTCCAGATGTGGGATGACAATGATGATGTGGTGCAGTTACTACAGCTGTTTGCAAGGAGCCTCAAAGTGCGTCGGACCACATTTGGTCGTGATGAATATATTTTTTTCTCTCCTATGACTTTTTTTTATATCTTTATATATTCTGTCGTATTTTTTAAAATATATTATGGCAAATGCATTTGAATAAGTGTATTTATTGGACTGTTTGCAATATGACATTTGAGATTTGAAGTGCATACAGCACTACTGAATTGTTAAAATGTTTTGCAAGAGTTATAATATTTAGATGTTATATATAACTCACCCCTGGCCTGACAAAGCTCCGCCCCCTAGCTGACTCAACTGAGACAAACCCGGGAAACAGAGTTTGTCATTCTTCCTCTCCTCGCTGAGAAGAGACACACCGAGAGCCAGACGATAAGATTCACCTTCAGACCAAACCCACGACTTCTACTGAGGGAGGACAGCTACAGGAGGGAATACTGGAATACTGTCACTTCAACCTGCTGCTGACTCCACACACTGAATGTGAGTTTTAGAAGAACCACGACTCAAAGTGAAAATAACTTTCGGGGACTTTTCTAGAGGAGGGAGTGATACCACAACTGACTGATTGACTTCCTGTTTGAGCTGTCTGCCTGGTGAGTTTTCAGCTTCACTCAGAGAGAAAATGGCTTCAAGACCAGAAGAGGATCTCTCCTGTCCTGTCTGCCATGACATCTTTAAAGATCCTGTCATCCTGTCATGTAGCCACAGCTTCTGTAAAGCCTGTCTGCAGGAATGGTGGAGGAGGAAACAAATACATGAGTGTCCAGTTTGTAAGAAGAGATCAAAGAGACAACCACCTCGTAATTTGGCATTAAAGAACCTGTGTGAGGCTTTCTTACTGGAGAGAGATCAGAGAGCTTCAGCAGAGTCTGAGCTTCTCTGCAGTCTGCACTCTGAGAAACTCAAGCTCTTCTGTCTGGACCATCAGCAGCCAGTGTGTGTTGTCTGTCGAGATTCAGAAAAACACACCGACCACAGATTCAGACCCATTGATGAAGCTGCACGGCATCACAAGGAGGAACTTCAGAAATCACTGGAGCCCTTACAGGAGAAACTGAAGCTCTTTAATCAAGTTAAAGGAAACTGTGATCAAACAGCAGAACACATTAAGGTCCAGGCCCAATGCACAGAGAGGCAGATTAAGGAGGAGTTTAAGAAGCTTCACCAGTTTCTACAAGAGGAAGAGAATTCCAGGATCGCTGCACTGAGGGAGGAAGAGGAGCAGAAGAGTCAGATGATGAAGAAGAAGATTGAGGGTCTGAGCAGAGAGATAGCAGCTCTTTCAGACACAGTCAGAGCCATAGAGAAGGAGCTGAGAGCTGAAGACGTCTCGTTCCTGCAGAACTACAAGGCTACAGTGGAAAGAGTCCAGCGCCCCCTGCTGGAGGATCCACAGCTGGTCTCAGGAGCTCTGATAGACGAGGCCAAACACCTGGGCAACCTGAGCTTCACAGTCTGGGACAAGATGAAGGAGATGGTCTCCTACACTCCTGTGATTCTGGACCCCAACACTGCCTATCCAGAACTCATCCTGTCTGAAGATCTGACCAGTGTGAGATGTGGAGAGAGACAGCAGCTTCCTGAAAACCCAGAGAGGTTTGACTTCTACCGCTCTGTTCTGGGCTCTGAGGGCTTTAACTCAGGAAGTCACAGCTGGGATGTTGAGGTTGGAGACAATATATACTGGAGACTGGGTGTGTCAGCAGAGTCTGTCCAGAGGAAGGGACTCATACAGTCTGGATTATGGAGAATAATGTTCTATAATGGTGAATACAGAGCATGTTCCTCACCAGATCCAGCTACTGTTGTCCCAGTGAAGAAGAAGCTCCAGAGGATCAGACTGCATCTGGACTGGAACAGAGGAAAGCTGTCATTCTCTGATCCTGATACTAACACACACATACACACCTTCACACACACTTTCACTGACAGGCTGTTTCCATATATTAACACTTGGGATAAACTGAAGATTTTACCAGTGAAGGTCTCTGTAACAGTGAAACACAACTAGAGATGAAGAAGAAGATGATGATGGTGGTGACTGAGTGATGATTGAGTATAATAACATACAAAAAAAAGAATTACAGATTCATATTAGATCATATACATTCCTTAAGTGCTGTGCCGAGAAGAAAAATATATCATGTCATATAATATAATCTTATAAAAGCTACCTTGGCATACAAACATTCAATACTACACACATTCTGAAATGTTCCATCATTGCATCACAAGTCACACCATCATGTTGCTTCATCACCTTTAGATTGGTTTCCCTTCAACCAGTGTTTTAAAGTGGTTTTAAAGGATCTATAGGTGCTACACAGTCTTATGGAAGATGGTAATGTAGTTCCTACTGTTCTGACCCAAAAAGCTGACTGGCCAAATTATGTAGACCAAATTTCTGCACAATAGCTTTGTCTAGTGGAGACTCTGTTGTTATAAATGGCTCCCCCTAGTGGAGGATCTGATACTATTTTCACCCTGATAAATTGAGAGGTGGTGGAGCTAAATCATCCACAATCTAATCTTCCTGAATTTCCCCTTGGTGATCAATAAAGTGCAATCTTAATCTCAATCTTATACAGTAGATAAACATTTATCATGATGATGGAGTTACTGTATCTTGGGTCAGAAGGTTATACTTTTTAATAATATTGCATGGTATGAGTTTTTTGGTATGAGGTTTTTTTTAATCAAATACTTTAAGTGTTTGTTTGTAAAACTTGTAGAGTTGTTTTAATGTAGTGTCATTTGCTTGAGCCCAAGTTGAGATACGAAACTTGGGAAACTATCATTGCATGCATATCCGTCTTTGCAGCATCTGTGCTCATCTGATGTCGTATAAATCTAAATTGAACCAGGTTATGCTTTATTGTTCCACATAACTTTTTGACTTGCTTTTTAAGATTTAGGTTACCGTCAATGTTAATGCCTAGGTATTTGAAATATACGACAATCTCAATCCTTTGTCCCTTAAGGGAGAATCATTCTGTCTAATGGAGAAGAACATACACACAGTTTTGGATATATTCAGTGCTGATTCATTCAAACAAGAATGAGTCAGCCAGTCTGATGTTCTATCCATTGCAGCTGTATGTTCATCTGCAACTTATAGTTTTGACTTTGCATTTACATATATGTCATAAATACAGTATATGACATCTGCATGCATCTGTATATTAATCTCTGGGCAAACTAGTGGAAGATCATTAATGTAAATACTAAATAAGAGTGGTCCTAAGATAGAGCCTTGCGGGACCCCAAAGGAAGACTCTGAAAATACAGATAGATGCCCATTTATCCTGGTGCAGTGTTTTCAGTTGTGAAGATATGATGGCATCCATTCCATGTTGTTTTCTGCCAAGTTGTGTGCTGATAATTTAGACAGCAGGACATTATGGTAGACCGTATCAAATGTTTTCTTCATATGTAAGAGAACATCATTTTAAATCTGCACTATCAATAATTTTGTCAGAGTGGGTGTCACTTTATTTAAAAGGTGGAGATCTCATTTTGGATTCAGACTTTGTGTAAAGTTGGTCAACGAGGAATTGAAGTTTTTTCTACTGTTGCACTCTTTCTATTTTACTCTGCTTAAGAAAATCAGCTAAATGCCTAAAATGTAAAATGTAAATTTATGATTATATATGTTAGCATTTTAATCTGTAACCTACTGTGATTATTTTCAACTACTTTTTACTCTAAAACCAATAAAGAATGAAGTTAAGAGGGAAATTTGTTGAGATTTAGACCTACTGACTGTCATTTCAGTAGCGTTGTCTTCATGTCTAGTTCTGCTGACTGAAGGTTGATTTATAGTTGGGTGTTGAAGCGTCGCCATAGCTACGACGCAGGTGTCTGCGGCGGTGCGAGCATTTATACAATCTCTACCGCTTTTGTTGCTAATCAACGCAAGACACACACAAGCGTTTGTTTACACTGATCAGCTGTTAAAGATGCCGCTGACTGTAGAAGAAGTGTTGTTTACTTTTTTATATATTCTTTGTTTGAAAGTGTGCTAAGACAGTGGGAGTTATACCTACAGCTGCCAGTAATGCAGAGAGCTGAGTCCACGCTGAATGTAACAGAACGATGGATGAAGGAAATTGTGCATATCCTATAAATGCAAGCTGATTTGGAAACTTCCAGTCTTGATGTAGTTTCTGTGGGCCGGTTGTCAAAAGATGCAGCATTTTAAATATTTCAATAACCCAATATCCTCAGACATTATTTATTTGATGCACGGAGACAAAGTAATTTTAGCTGCAGTTTTATTTGGTTTAAAACATGAGAGTACATCTTCTGGCTGGAAAATCCTTTTTATTCTGTTTCTGAGAGTAAAAATGTATTGCACTTCCTTCCTGTATAAAGTAGTGAGTTCAGTTCAGTTCTGACTCGCCTTTCTTCCCTTGCTGGAGAACCAGAAGGGTTTACTTGAACAAGCTCTGATCTGGGACATAGGAGATAGCAATCGGTCAGCAAGGGTTTTGAATCTTTGTTTTTGGGTTAGATTTGGACTAGGGTTCTGTAAGGGTAAATACACAGTACGCTCCTCACCAAATCCAGACATTGATCTCCCAGTGAAGAAGAAGCTCCAGAGGATCAGACTGCATCTGGACTGGAACAGAGGAAAGCTGTCATTCTCTGATCCTGATACATGTGATACCCAAGGTTTCATGAGTCTGTATCAAAGATTTCTCCTGATTTTGGACATATTCCACTGTGTCTCATCTCAGACTCTCTGTCTCTTTGGGGATTAACAGAGACAGGGCTGAGTGTTGGAGTTTTATGGTTATTTACCAGGTCTGTTCCTTGATACCAGCTTTTAGGGATGGAAATGAGGTAATTTGCGTTGAGGTCAGTGCCCTTTCTTCACGATCTCACAGTCTTCCCCCACCATACTGATCTGTTATCAGGGAGGAGGCTCACACAGGATGCACAGGGCCTTTCCAGATGTGGGATGACAATGATGATGTGGTGCAGTTACTACAGCTGTTTGCAAGGAGCCTCAAAGTGCGTCGAACCACATTTGGTCGTGGTGAATATATTTTTTTCTCTCCTATGACTTTTTTATATCTTTATGTATTCTGTCGTTGTATTTTTGAAAATATATTATGGCAAATGCATTTGAATAAGTATATTTATTGGACTGTTTGTAATATGATATTTGAGATTTGAAGTGCATACAGCACTACTGAATTGTTAAAATGCTTTGCAAGAGTTATAATATTTAGATGTTATATTGCATTTTAACTTAAAACACTGGGCTACTTGACTAATACTGTTTTCATTAAACATTTACACATTTCATTACACATCTGTGTAGTTACTCTGCATCCTATTTAAACAATGTCACAGTAGCTTATGTTTCTGTTTCTGAGATGTAGAACTTTTCCATAATAATGAATCACACTTATATTCTCACTGTCAAATCATTTGGAGCTGACAAATGGCTATAAAATGGTTATATTTATTGTTATTGTTGTTATTATTATTATTATTAGTATGTTCATTATCATTAGCAATTCAGTTTCATCATGTTTTCATCAATTAAGACACTTTGTAACTCACCCCTGGTCTGACAAAGCTCCGCCCCCTAGCTGACTCAACTGAGACAAACCAGGAAACAGAGGTTGTTATTCTTCCTCTCCTCACTGAGAAGAGACACACCGAGAGACAGACGATAAGATTCACTTTCAGACCAAACCCACGACTTCTACTGAGGGAGGACAGCTACAGGAGGGAATACTGGAATACTGACACTTCAAGCTACTGCTGACTCCACACACTGAATGTGAGTTTTAGAAGAACCACGACTCAAAGTGAAAGTAACTTTCAGGGACTTTTCTAGAGGAGGGAGTGATACCACAACTGACTGACTTATTTCCTGTTTGAGCTGTCTGGCCAGTGTGTTTTCAGCTTCATTCAGAGAGAAAATGGCTTCCAGATCAGAGGAGGATCTCTCCTGTCCTGTCTGCCATGACATCTTTAAAGATCCTGTCCTCCTGTCATGTAGCCACAGCTTCTGTAAAGCCTGTCTGCAGGAATGGTGGAGGAGGAAACAAATACATGAGTGTCCAGTTTGTAAGAGAAGATCTTCAAAGAGACAACCACCTCGTAATTTGGCGTTAAAGAACCTGTGTGAGGCTTTCTTACTGGAGAGAGATCAGAGAGCTTCAGCAGGATCTGAGCTTCTCTGCAGTCTGCACTCTGAGAAACTCAAGCTCTTCTGTCTGGACCATCAGCAGCCAGTGTGTGTTGTCTGTCGAGATTCAGAAACACACACCAACCACAGATTCAGACCCATCGATGAAGCTGCACGGGATCACAAGGAGGAACTTCAGGAATCACTGAAGCCCTTACAGGAGAAACTGAAGCTCTTTAATAAAGTTAAAGGAAACTGTGATCAAACAGCAAAATACATTAAGGTCCAGGCCCGATGCACAGAGAGGCAAATTAAGGAGGAGTTTAAGAAGCTTCACCAGTTTCTACAAGAGGAAGAGGAGGCCAGGATCGCTGCACTGAGGGAGGAAGAGCAGCAGAAGAGTCAGATGATGAAGAAGAAGATTGAGGGTCTGAGCAGAGAGATAGCAGCTCTTTCAGACACAGTCAGAGCCATAGAGAAGGAGCTGAGAGCTGAAGACGTCTCGTTCCTGCAGAACTACAAGGCTACAGTGGAAAGAGTCCGGCGCCCCCTGCTGGAGGATCCACAGCTGGTCTCAGGAGCTCTGCTAGACGAGGCCAAACACCTGGGCAACCTGAGCTTCACAGTCTGGGACAAGATGAAGGAGATGGTCTCCTACACTCCTGTGATTCTGGACCCCAACACCGCCTATCCAGATCTCATCCTGTCTGAAGATCTGACCAGTGTGAAATGTGGAGAGAGTCAGCAGCTTCCTGACAATCCAGAGAGGTTTGACTACTACTGCTCTGTTCTGGGATCTGAGGGCTTTAACTCAGGAAGTCACAGCTGGGATGTTGAGGTTGGAGACAATACAGACTGGTCAGTGGGTGTGTTAGCGGAGTCTGTCCAGAGGAAGGGAATCATACAGTCTGGATTATGGAGAATAGGGTTTTATAATGGTAAATACACAGCACGTTCCTCACCAGATCCAGCTACTGTTGTCCCAGTGAAGAAGAAGCTCCAGAGGATCAGACTGCATCTGGACTGGAACAGAGGAAAGCTGTCATTCTCTGATCCTGATACTAACACACACATACACACCTTCACACACACTTTCACTGACAGGCTGTTTCCATATATTAACACTTGTGATAAACTGAAGATTTTACCAGTGAAGGTCTCTGTAACAGTGAAACAGCACAATTAGAGATGAAGAAGAAGATGATGATGGTGGTGATTGAGTGATGTTTGAGTATAATAACATACAAAAAAAAGAATTACAGATTCATATTAGATCATATAAGTGCATATAAGTGCTGTGTCGAGAAGAAAAATATATCATATGTCATATAATATAATCTTATAAAAGCTACCTTGGCATACAACCATTCAATACTACACACATTCTGAAATTTTCCATCATTACATCACAAGTCACACCATCATGTTGCTTCATCACCTTTAGATTGGTTTCCCTTCAACCAGTGTTTTAAAGTGGTTTTAAAGGATCTATAGGTGCTACACAGTCTTATGGAAGATGGTAATGTAGTTCCTACTGTTCTGACCCAAAAAGCTGACTGGCCAAATTATGAGTGGGTGTCACTTTATTCAAAAGGTGGAGATCTCATTTTGGATTCAGACTTTGTAATGTTGGTGATCGAGGAATTGAAGCTTTCTCTACTGTTGCACTCATTGTATTTTACTCTGCTTAAGAAAATCAGCTAAATGCCTAAAATGTAAAATGTAAATTTACGATTATGTATGTTAGCATTGTAATCTGTAACCTACTGTGATTATTTTCAACTACTTTTGCCTCTAAAACCAATAAAGAATGAAGTTAAGAGGGAAATTTGTTGAGATTTAGACCTACTGACTGTCATTTCAGTAGCGTTGTCTTCATGTCTAGTTCTGCTGACTGAAGGTTGATTTATAGTTGGGTGTTGAAGCGTCGCCATAGCTACGACGCAGGTGTCTGCGGCGGTGCGAGCATTTATACAATCTCTACCGCTTTTGTTGCTAATCAACGCAAGACACACACAAGCGTTTGTTTACACTGATCAGCTGTTAAAGATGCCGCTGACTGTAGAAGAAGTGTTGTTTACTTTTTTATATATTCTTTGTTTGAAAGTGTGCTAAGACAGTGGGAGTTATACCTACAGCTGCCAGTAATGCAGAGAGCTGAGTCCACGCTGAATGTAACAGAACGATGGATGAAGGAAATTGTGCATATCCTATGAATGTAAGCTGATTTGGAAACTTCCAGTCTTGATGTAGTTTCTGTGGGCAGGTTGTCAAAAGATGCAGCATTTGAAGTATTTCAATAACCCAATATCCTCAGAAGTTATTTATTTGATGCAGTTTTATTTGGTTTAAAACATGAGAGTAAAACTTCTGGCTGGAAAATCCTTTTAATTCTGTTTCTGAGAGTAAAAATGTATTGCACTTCCTTCCTGTATAAAGTAGTGAGTTCAGTTCAGTTCTGACTCGCCTTTCTTCCCTTGCTGGAGAACCAGAAGGGTTTACTTGAACAAGCTCTGATCTGGGACATAGGAGATAGCAATCGGTCAGCAAGGGTTTTGAATCTCTGTTTTTGGGTTAGATTTGGACTAGGGTTCTGTAAGGGTAAATACACAGTATGCTCCTCACCAAATCCAGACATTGATCTCCCAGTGAAGAAGAAGCTCCAGAGGATCAGACTGCATCTGGACTGGAACAGAGGAAAGCTGTCATTCTCTGATCCTGATACATGTGATACCCAAGGTTTCATGAGTC
Organism: Centroberyx gerrardi; assembly: GCF_048128805.1. Taxonomy (NCBI): domain Eukaryota; kingdom Metazoa; phylum Chordata; class Actinopteri; order Beryciformes; family Berycidae; genus Centroberyx; species Centroberyx gerrardi. The sequence continues at coordinate 34,639,916 of NC_136001.1, forward strand.
TGTATCAAAGATTTCTCCTGATTTTGGATATATTCCACTGTGTCTCATCTCAGACTCTCTGTCTCTTTGGGGATTAACAGAGACAGGGCTGAGTGTTGGAGGTTTATGGTTATTTACCAGGTCTGTTCCTTGATACCAGCTTTTAGGGATGGAAATGAGGTAATTTGCGTTGAGGTCAGTGCCCTTTCTTCACGATCTCAAGGTCTTCCCCCACCATACTGATCTGTTATCAGGGAGGAGGCTCACACAGGATGCACAGGGCCTTTCCAGATGTGGGATGACAATGATGATGTGGTGCAGTTACTACAGCTGTTTGCAAGGAGCCTCAAAGTGCGTCGAACCACATTTGGTCGTGATGAATATATTTTTTTCCCTCCTATGACTTTTTTATATCTTTATGTATTCTGTCGTTGTATTTTTGAAAATATATTATGGCAAATGCATTTGAATAAGTATATTTATTGGACTGTTTGTAATATGACATTTGAGATTTGAAGTGCATACAGCACTACTGAATTGTTAAAATGCTTTGCAAGAGTTATAATATTTAGATGTTATATTGCATTTTAACTTAAAACACTGGGCTACTTGACTAATACTGTTTTCATTAAACATTTACACATTTCATTACACATCTGTGTAGTTACTCTGCATCCTATTTAAACAATGTCACAGTAGCTTATGTTTCTGTTTCTGAGATGTAGAACTTTTCCATAATAATGAATCACACTTATATTCTCACTGTCAAATCATTTGGAGCTGACAAATGGCTATAAAATGGTTATATTTATTGTTATTGTTGTTATTATTATTATTATTAGTATGTTCATTATCATTAGCAATTCAGTTTCATCATGTTTTCATCAATTAAGACACTTTGTAACTCACCCCTGGTCTGACAAAGCTCCGCCCCCTAGCTGACTCAACTGAGACAAACCAGGAAACAGAGTTTGTTATTCTTCCTCTCCTCACTGAGAAGAGACACACCGAGAGACAGACGATAAGATTCACTTTCAGACCAAACCCACGACTTCCACTGAGGGAGGACAGCTACAGGAGGGAATACTGGAATACTGACACTTCAAGCTACTGCTGACTCCACACACTGAATGTGAGTTTTAGAAGAACCACGACTCAAAGTGAAAGTAACTTTCAGGGACTTTTCTAGAGGAGGGAGTGATACCACAACTGACTGACTTATTTCCTGTTTGAGCTGTCTGGCCAGTGTGTTTTCAGCTTCATTCAGAGAGAAAATGGCTTCCAGATCAGAGGAGGATCTCTCCTGTCCCGTCTGCCATGACATCTTTAAAGATCCTGTCCTCCTGTCATGCAGCCACAGCTTCTGTAAAGCCTGTCTGCAGGAATGGTGGAGGAGGAAACAAATACATGAGTGTCCAGTTTGTAAGAGAAGATCTTCAAAGAGACAACCACCTCGTAATTTGGCGTTAAAGAACCTGTGTGAGGCTTTCTTACTGGAGAGAGATCAGAGAGCTTCAGCAGGATCTGAGCTTCTCTGCAGTCTGCACTCTGAGAAACTCAAGCTCTTCTGTCTGGACCATCAGCAGCCAGTGTGTGTTGTCTGTCGAGATTCAGAAACACACACCAACCACAGATTCAGACCCATCGATGAAGCTGCACGGGATCACAAGGAGGAACTTCAGGAATCACTGAAGCCCTTACAGGAGAAACTGAAGCTCTTTAATAAAGTTAAAGGAAACTGTGATCAAACAGCAAAATACATTAAGGTCCAGGCCCGATGCACAGAGAGGCAAATTAAGGAGGAGTTTAAGAAGCTTCACCAGTTTCTACAAGAGGAAGAGGAGGCCAGGATCGCTGCACTGAGGGAGGAAGAGCAGCAGAAGAGTCAGATGATGAAGAAGAAGATTGAGGGTCTGAGCAGAGAGATAGCAGCTCTTTCAGACACAGTCAGAGCCATAGAGAAGGAGCTGAGAGCTGAAGACGTCTCGTTCCTGCAGAACTACAAGGCTACAGTGGAAAGAGTCCGGCGCCCCCTGCTGGAGGATCCACAGCTGGTCTCAGGAGCTCTGATAGACGAGGCCAAACACCTGGGCAACCTGAGCTTCACAGTCTGGGACAAGATGAAGGAGATGGTCTCCTACACTCCTGTGATTCTGGATCCCAACACCGCCTATCCAGATCTCATCCTGTCTGAAGATCTGACCAGTGTGAAATGTGGAGAGAGTCAGCAGCTTCCTGACAATCCAGAGAGGTTTGACTACTACTGCTCTGTTCTGGGATCTGAGGGCTTTAACTCAGGAAGTCACAGCTGGGATGTTGAGGTTGGAGACAATACAGACTGGTCAGTGGGTGTGTTAGCGGAGTCTGTCCAGAGGAAGGGAATCATACAGTCTGGATTATGGAGAATAGGGTTTTATAATGGTAAATACACAGCACGTTCCTCACCAGATCCAGCTACTGTTGTCCCAGTGAAGAAGAAGCTCCAGAGGATCAGACTGCATCTGGACTGGAACAGAGGAAAGCTGTCATTCTCTGATCCTGATACTAACACACACATACACACCTTCACACACACTTTCACTGACAGGCTGTTTCCATATATTAACACTTGGGATAAACTGAAGATTTTACCAGTGAAGGCCTCTGTAACAGTGAAACAGCACAATTAGAGATGAAGAAGAAGATGATGATGGTGGTGACTGAGTGATGTTTGAGTATAATAACATACAAAAAAAAGAATTACAGATTCATATTAGATCATATACATTCCTTAAGTGCTGTGTCGAGAAGAAAAATATATCATATGTCATATAATATAATCTTATAAAAGCTACCTTGGCATACAAACATTCAATACTACACACATTCTGAAATTTTCCATCATTGCATCACAAGTCACACCATCATGTTGCTTCATCACCTTTAGATTGGTTTCCCTTCAACCAGTGTTCGAAAGTGGTTTTAAAGGATCTATAGGTGCTACACAGTCTTATGGGAGATGGTAATGTAGTTCCTACTGTTCTGACCCAAAAAGCTGACTGGCCAAATTATGAGTGGGTGTCACTTTATTCAAAAGGTGGAGATCTCATTTTGGATTCAGACTTTGTAATGTTGGTGATCGAGGAATTGAAGCTTTCTCTACTGTTGCACTCATTGTATTTTACTCTGCTTAAGAAAATCAGCTAAATGCCTAAAATGTAAAATCTAAATTTACGATTATGTATGTTAGCTTTGTAATCTGTAACCTACTGTGATTATTTTCAACTACGTTTGCCTCTAAAACCAATAAAGAATGAAGTTAAGAGGGAAATTTGTTGAGATTTAGACCTACTGACTGTCATTTCAGTAGCGTTGTCTTCATGTCTAGGTTCTGCTGACTTTAGGTTGATTTATAGTTGGGTGTTGAAGCGTCGCCATAGCTACGACGCAGGTGTCTGCGGCGGTGCCAGCATTTATACAATCTCTACCGCTTTTGTTGCTAATCAACGCAAGACACGCACAAGCGTTTGTTTACACTGATCAGCTGTTAAAGATGCCGCTGACTGTAGAAGAAGTGTTGTTTACTTTTTTATATATTCTTTGTTTGAAAGTGTGCTAAGACAGTGGGAGTTATACCTACAGCTGCCAGTAATGCAGAGAGCTGAGTCCACGCTGAATGTAACAGAACGATGGATGATGGAAATTGTGCATATCCTATAAATGTAAGCTGATTTGGAAACTTCCAGTCTTGATGTAGTTTTTGTGGGCAGGTTGTCAAAAGATGCAGCATTTTAAGTATTTCAATAACCCAATAAACTCAGACATTATTTATTTGATGCACGGAGACAAAATAATTTTAGCTGCAGTTTTATTTGGTTTAAAACATGAGAGTAAATCTTCTGGCTGGAAAATCCTTTTTATTCTGTTTCTGAGAGTAAAAATGTATTGCACTTCCATCCTGTATAAAGTAGTGAGTTCAGTTCAGTTCTGACTCGCCTTTCTTCCCTTGCTGGAGAACCAGAAGGGTTTACTTGTCGTATGTTAGACATTTTGTCACCAGGGGGCGAACTGAGGGAGGACAACAGAACGTGGATCCGAATGCAGCCCAAGCCTCTCAGCTGTGGTCGCAGCACTATAAACCTCCTTGCTCTCAGCTGGTGAGTAAGTAATGGCTATATGATGGCGTGTGGTAGTTTCTGATTGGTTATCTTGCATGTGTGAAAGGAGCTGTATTCTACCATCTTGTCTCTGTTTAGGACCAAATAGAATTCATGTTTACTTTGAGTCTGTCTGTTTATGCTCCTCTAGTGACGCCCTCTAGTGGATACAAACAGAAAAACATGTGAGATAACTCATTATCTGCCTCTTGGATTGAATCTGTGATCCCCCACACTACAAGGCCATGCAGACATTGGGCTTTAAATAAACAAAAGAAAATAACAACATAAGAAACAACACATTTGCTGAAAAAAAATATTTTTTAATAGAAACAAACCACATACCAATGCATGGATTTTTACATGGAGAACAGAGATTTGACTGTAAATACATATTCAGATGGAAACCTAATTGTATATAAATCAACCCATTTATACAAACACAAAGTGAAAACACAGCATCTTCCATAGAAACAAACTATGGAAAAGACTGGGCAGGATTTTACTGCATAAGGAAACAGATTTTCAGATAGACATATTCATACACATTCATATGAATAACCATAATTCAGAATTTAGTATTAAATACTACATATGATACCATAGATTACCACAGTTAAACCATAGTTTACCATAGTTCACATGGAAAAAACACAGGATATTTTTGTAAGGCCAGGAAGCCTAGACTTTAATGCCAAAATTAACTATCAAACCAATTTTTGCAATAGATGATTTAATCTTCATTATGATCACTGAAGTCATTTCACAATAATTTCTCAGAGTAAGGAGTAATCGTACTTCATGTAACACCCTCTGGTGATAATAATTCAGTTTATTTTAGACATTTTGCTCTACGAAAGACAGCTACACTTTAGGCAGGACGGCGCCCCCAGTGGCTAACGAGAGTATGGTCAATGTCCAGTTTGAATCTGATTTTTTTAAGGTTTTCTATACTTTTTAAGTTCTGAGAATTGTTAAAATCGTTTTCACTACGTTTCCACACTTTCCAGACCCTGCATCGACTGTAAACTGAATGTGTGGTACGTTTCCAGTTGATGCCGTGTGTGTATTCTGCCCTACAAACTATAAACAGCAGTGACTACTTTGTGTGTGTTTTAAAAGTCAAAGGTCATGCCTGGAGTTTGTATTTCATATCAGCACAAAATTATACCCATGAATGCTTTTAAACTCACAAGGAAACAGCATTTTGATGTAATTCGATGTATTTCCAGTTGAAACAGGATGTTGGGCGGGACAGAACAAGGAGGGACTGTTCAAAAGTGTTTAAAAGTAAAAAAAAAAATGTATTTACGCACAGTCTTAAGCTTCACAAATTATGGCCTCTTCCAAATGAATAAATTTAACCACCAGGACACAAAAATCTGTGACAGTTTTATTGGTTGGAATTATTTTCAGGAAGCAAAATTAATGGGATTTTGATATAAAAATATGAGAAAATAGAAGTTTTGTATGTTTTTGTGGCATGTACTCTTAAATATGTATATATTATGATATGGGGAATTAGCTAACAAGGTGAAAAGGTTCATCTTTCAGTTCATTGTGACTTTAAATGCTTTTGTCAGGAACAGGAGATAAACGCTGAAATCTTTTTCCTCAGTTTCACTCCTCACACGGCTGCTGCTGCTTGGCCTCGCAGGGCAGAATATAGGTTACAGCTCAGTGCTACGGAACATAATGTACTGCGGTGAATAATGTGTCTTAAGGCACTGCTGGCTCCATATCAGGCGCTATAGGAGCAGAAACACACATCAGAGTTCACTATCGGCCACAAGGCACCATCTGTTCACATGTAAAGAAAAAGTTACAGAAATAACATTGGCGCCCAGCAAGGCCTTGTATTTACCCTTAAACGGGACAATAGTAATAAATTAATCTGTAAATATCAACACGTATGGACTAGACAGTGTGTAGGATGTTATTTTTGGGCATTAACTGGTATTGTACAATTGTAGAGTTCTGATCCAAAATGTTATATATCCAATTTGGAAAAACATAACTAAATAAATAACAAAATTTTAAAATCTAGGGGATCTAGTCAGTAAAAGTGTCTAATTTAGTCAACCAAGGACTTCAATTCCCTACTGTCCTTTAAGAAGCACCATCATTTGGTTTAGTGTTGTGTTACAAATCATTTTGTAAGAGGAGGTGTCAGTTTTTTCAAAATGGAGATTTAATTTTGGAACTGAACTCTTAATCTGATCAACATTACCTCTCCCCTGCCTGTAATCACCCTGCATATTGTAAATATGATATCTTATCCCTCCAATTATTTGTAATTTTTAAACTGTAATCAACAGTTCACATCTCACATCTCAGCAAGGGGCCCATTCAACATGCTTTATATCCAGTGTAAGAAACAAAACATACTTAAAATTCAGTTATTAAGCAGTTAAACACAATATATGATTCTCAAAAATGTTAGTATGCTGTAAGCAAATGTGTTCAAAGAGCTGATTTTTTTTTTCTTTTTTTTTTTTTAGACTTTATATCAGCAATCATTTTGTCGGAGTAGGTGTCACTTATTTAAATTGTATCTCGGTTTGAAAAAACAAAAGAAATCAAAAACCTCTTCCAATGTTTCCTGTCCCTGGGCGAAAAGCCAAACTATCCTAACTGCAGTTTAAAGAGTCAAAACTACATGAGAACCAATAGACAGATCAGGCAATTTCTTTCAGTTTCTGTAAAGTTGATTTCTTTGGGCATACAAGGTTTCAGCCAGACACAAAAACAAACATCTGACTGGTGAAAATGTTTTATTTTATTTGGCCAGCAGGGTGGAGTAGAGAGCAGGTAGACCGTCTGTAAACCACAGGACAGTTCAAACCCCCAACCTGCTGAAGTGTCCATGAGCAAGACCCAGAATCCCTACCAGCTCCTGACCCCTGACCTCTGACTTCTCTGTGTGTGATAAAATAAATAGTCTAGAGGAAGTACTGCAGTATGACGTTACCATTATTTCATTTCGTTCACACCCAGCATGTTCTGATCGGTTTATCTGAACTCTGCTGCATTTCCTGCTTTAGTTGGCACCAAATAACGACAACGAGATACCTGAAGAATTTGACCCCCCCCCCCACCTCCACCCCCGCCCCGCCAAAATCTCTAACCTGATTGGTTGGGAATTCCAGTACAAATGTTATGATAGCTGTGGAACGTGCACACTGTAGGCACTTCCTTCAGTGGTGCTGGGAACGATCCAGACCAAAACACCCACAGAAAAACAAATGAAGATTCCCACACACAACATTCACCTCTGCTGTGTCTTTTATTTCCTTAACGACATTTCGGCCCTTTATCAAGACATTACCGCTGCAGCGAACCAGTGTCATGAAAATGCCATGAGAAACGTCTTACCGTAATTAAGGTTTTGTACCGAAATGTTGACAAGAAATAAAAGACACAGCAGAGGTGAATTTTGTGTGAATCTTTTCTATTTCTATTTCTGAGTCCAGGTGACTTTTGTTAACGAGCCCTGGTTGGCTTGTAATTGGTCAGTTTGACCCTAAACAAACCAAATACTAAAATGCAACTTTTCCACTGTGGTTCGGAGCAAAGGAAACCAGCTGGAGGTGTGAACACAGTCTTACAGCGAGCGAGCAGGTTCAGTGTTTTGCTCCAGGACACTTCAGCAAGTCACACAGCTGTTAATAGACTTATAACGGCTGTTGCGGGGATCAAACCTGTGACCTTTCACCTACAGGACGGTCTCTTCAGTCGTCACTATCCTCCCCGGCCGCAAAAAGGACACATGCCATTAGGTAGACGACGCTTCCACCCGAAGCCACATGGTTAGCAGTTAGTTTCATGAGGCCGCTGTGGGAGTTGAACCTCTAACCCTGGACATGGTGAACAGCTGCACTGAGAATGTGTTAAAAAAATAGACATTTTGAAATGCATAATATTTTTTAAAAAAAAGGTTGAGGTTAGTATTGCTACACATAAGTGTGTTGTTGGCTCAGTGGGTTAAGGCTCGTACCATGTAGTCACAACGTCGTGCGTTCGAGTCCGACTCACAACTCAACGCCCTCCAATATACTCTGGTGTAATGTTGGATATTAAACTGAATATTCATAGACTGTACACCATCTGTTCCACAGGTTCAAATATACATGTATATGATCTAATACAGCAAAAAAGCCTGAAGCCCTATTTGCATGGGACCGGTATTATGTGGGGAGCTCAGTGGTTAATGAGTTACCCCCCCGACCTCTGTGCTTCCTGAAACTTGTTCACATGGGATAATGTGAAATTTGCTGAAATCACCAGTGTCCAGGGTGTAAATTCAAGAGTTTGTGCTGAAAATAAGTTCAAAAACTTCTGCAGATTCCACTCCTGCCTCCATTTTTCATGACAGGAGGAGAGAAATCGCACAACTAGAAGAAGTTTTTTGCGTGCCAAAACTAAATGAAATTACAGAGACCTTCACCAAAGTACGGAAGGTAATTTGCGCTAGAAGTTTTACTGTACAGATTAACAGATATAGCAGATTCGCTAAAATCGCAATCGCCGCAATTATTATAAATCACTAGACATCCACAGGTAATATTGGTCCAATGTGAATAGGGCTTTAAAAACAATGCTGATGTAGTTTCTTTTTGCGTTATTATCATATACATGATGTCATCTGTCATGAAATATATCATCATTCTTCACAGTGCAGCCGAATGCTGAAGTTCCAACAACTGCGGAAATCGAGTCATTCGTGTAAGAGGAATGATAGAAAAATTATGTTCCCTCTCCCTGTTGTTTTTCTTCTAAGCAGAACATCTTTTAAACACGATCGAAGTATTAACAAAGATCTCAGGCGGGTACGAGTTTCCCGCCACGTGAATAAAAAAAAAATCACGCCGACATACAGAGTACAGCACCAGGAAGTCACCAACAGCAAACCCAAAATATACACAAGACATACACTTAGAAAATAATATTAAAAAAAAAAGAAAGGTAGGAAAAAACTCCACAAAAAAAAACTGCTCACATTTGAATGGAATTTTAACTACGGAAACATGTTAATCCGTGTTGAATCCTGGTTAAAAAAAGCAAGGCTGGCGTCATGCGTGTTGTTAGCATGTTAAACTTTAACCAGGCAGTTACTGATGCGTGTCAAGGCTTTCTGTGAGCAGCTGACCTGCTGCTGTAAGCATGAGGCGAGCAACTGAACCTCCATCTCTGTCGGTTTTTTCTGGACTTGGCGTTGATCTGGCTTTCTCTCTCTCTCTCTCTCTTTCTCTGTCTCTCTCTCTCTCTCTGTCTGTCTCTCTCTCTATCTCTGTCTCTCTGTCTCTCTTCATTTCTCTCATCTCCATATTTCTCCGTTCTTGCTTTCTTTCTGTTGTTTCCTCTCTCGTTCTCAGTCTATCTCCATCTCTCCCTCCTCAAGTCCGTCTTTCCATCTGTCTCTCTCTCTCTATCTCTTTCTGTCTCTCCATCTCTTTCTGTCTCTCTCTCCATCTCTTTCTCTGTCTCTCTCCATCTCTCCGACACTTCGAAGGACCTCTGTTATCTGTGTGATCTTCCCAGCATGCCTGTCGCTGTTTCTCTGACCGCTTTTTTCACACTCCATACCCTTCAGGTCTGGAGACGTTGAGATCGCACCAAAGCTTTTCGCCGGACCAGATCAGCCCAGTAGACACCAGTCCAAACCCAGTCCAAACCAGTCCAAGTCCAGTTGCAGAGACCATTTGTTGCCTGTTTTGTGCCGTGAATTCACTTCGGTGGCATGTCTGACTTGGCTTGATTTCTGGAATAAGCGTCACCATACCGCACACTTATTTCAGGTACGGTGGAGTTTCCACCAGTTCAGTTTCGGTCGAGCCCAGATCCTGTTTGGTCTCGATCCATTTAGCCCGGATCAGATCAGAGTGGATCGGTTCGGTTCGGCTCAGCATGAGTCCATTAACCCTTTCCGCCTGTCTGTCCCAGGAAAACCCACGACTAGTCCAGAACACAGATTTCTGTTTCTGTCTGTCTGGTAGCCCGTCTGTCCACCCATCTGTCTGTGGTCAACCTGTCTGTGGTCAAATCCCCTCCTCCTCTTCCTCCTCTTCCTCCTCCCTCGCTCTCCTCCCTCTGTCTCTTGGCCAGGTCGCTCGCGATGGCCAGCGCTCCCCCCTTCAGGAACCTGACGAAGTTCTCGCCGACCAGCGGTCCCATGGCGTACAGGCCCGGCCCGTCCGCCGACACCACCTCGTTCGTGAACGGGTCCACCTCGATCGGGTTCCTCCGGCACGTGATCGGCTCGTCGGGGTTGGCGCCCAGCGGCCGGCCGTTGTCGGGCAGGAAGGAGAGGTTGGGGTGGGCGCCGATCAGAACCAGCGCCATGGAGACCTGGACCACCGTCCGCTGGCCCGAGTCCGACTCCAGCACGCACTTCCGGTCGGGTCGGAACGCCGCGACCCGGTGGCGAGGGAAGCTGAGGTAACCCGGGTAGGAGGAGGAGGAGGAGGAGGTGGAGGATGGGGAGGGAGGGGAAGGAGAGGAGGTGGAGGAGGAGAGGGGGGAGTGGTGCTGGTGGTTCTGGGCCTGGTTCTGGGCCGGCCGGTGCTGCTGCTGGGTCATCATCTGGTGGACCTGGAGGCAGAGAGATTATTCAGATTAGCTGAAACGGGGCAATAAGGAAGATGATAAACAGACCATAATATATCTGCAGGTTGTTGATCAATACCAATGATGGCACCAATAGAGTCGATTGAGCTCATAGATTACTTAACGCCCCTTTAACAGTCGCCATGGAGAAATTGATTGATGCAGCAAATAGTAATAACTTTAAACATAGCTTTTAATTAGAATTGCTTTTTACCCTTCACAGTGTTTTTTATTCTTCTGTTTTATTGTTTGCTTGTCATTTTAAGAGTTGATCATTTTAGAATTGCTGTTGTCATCGGCATAGAGGGTCGTTCCTATGATGGACTATTTTTGATTTTTAAATTTTAATGTCATGTAATGGTTTTAATTCATTTACTGTTTTTAATCCATTTATTGTTTTATTTATGGTTTTATGTGAAACATTTATTTATTTATTGCAATCTAAGTTGCATATATGAATGGTGTTATATGAATAAACGTATCATTATTATTATTATTATTATTAGAAACAATAGGATATGAATAGGAATAGAGCATATGCAGAGTATCTAACATAAAAACAACTACAACACAACATTTTAAGTAAAAACATATGAATGCAGCATTGTTGTTTTTAAGTTTTTAAGTTCATTTTCATAGAAAAAGTTTGAGCTCAAACAACTTAGAGAAGAGGTGCTACCTTACAGATGAGGGCAATCCATGAGTATCAGTGGAGAGTTTTAGTGTCCCATGCTGTCTAACTGCTGTTTCAGAGGCTTTTTTTAACAGTAAAATTCTGGTGGAAATACTTAATACTTTATAGTAAATACTTAACTAATTTCATGAAAATGTTTGGCATGAAAATACTCAGATTTAAAGATACTGAACTCGGCAAACGTCAGACCGGCTTTCAGACCGCCCGCTCCTCACCTTGTGGTATTCTGGGTAGAGCAGTTTGGGCAGCTGGTTGAAGATGAGGCCGGGGTCGGTGACGGAGCGTCGGAAGGCGTGGTAGACGGGCGTGTTCAGGTGGTGGGCGGCCAGTACCGCGTCGGCCGCCGTAAGCCCCGCCCCCACCACCAGCACGGGGTCCGAGGATTGGTCGAGCTCGCCGCGGGAGATGGCGGCCTCCAGCTCCCAGAAGGAGTGGCAGACGAAGGGGAGGGACTCGCCCTCCACGCCCAGCCTGGCCGGGATGTCGTGCGTCCCGGTCGCCAACACAACGCTGTGGGACAGCAGGGAGAAAGGCACCTCCTCCGAAACACAGGAGCCGTCTGGAGGAGGAGGAGGAGGAGGGAGGAGGAGGAGGAGGAGGAGGGGGAGAGGGAGGAGGAGGAGGGGGAGGAGGAGGAGGAGGAGGAGGAGGGGGAGGAGGAGAAGAAGAAAGGAGTGGGTGATTATGTGGTGATAGTTTGTTCAACTTTCAACAAGCCGCTTCAACGCTAACTTTGATGGCATGAAAGGAGAGGAGGAGAGGAAAAGAGAGGAGAGGAAAGGAAAAGAGAGGAGAGGAGAGGAAAAGCAAAAAGGAGAGGTGAAGAGAAAAAGAAGAGCAAACGAGTGGAAAAGAAAAAGGAAAGCTACGGAAAAAAGGAAAAGAAAAAGGAAAGGAGATGAAAAGAGAAGAAAGGAAAGAAGAGGAAAGGCAAGAGAAAAGAAGAGAGGAGGGATAGGGAAAGAAGGAGAGGAAACAAGAAG
>NC_136001.1:34657313-34659813 GCF_048128805.1 Centroberyx gerrardi
CAGATACTCCAGATCCTGCAGAGAGAGAGAGAGAGAGACCAAGCAAAAAAAAGAGAGGGGGAGAGAGAGAGGGATGAGGAAAGAGAGAAGGAGATGGGGAATGAAGGAGAGAGAGAGGGAAAAGAAAGAAAGGAGACAGAGGGAGAGAGGGGGAAAGGGGGAGAGAGAGAAGAATGGGGAAAAGTGATAAAGATGGGGAATTAAAGATAAAGTCAGAAGGAAGGGAGAGAGAGCGAGAGAAAGAGAGAGAGAGAGAGATGGAGGGGCAGAGAGAGAGACCAAGCAAGTGTTAGTTGCTATGGCGACAACCAGAGGTGGGGACTCGAGTCATGTGACTTGGACTCGAGTCACAGTTTTAATAGCTTGAGACTTGACTTGATGCATGAAGAGAAGACTTGAGACTTGACTTGACTTGGGTTCTGGTGACTTGGGACTTGACTCTGACTTGTACTTTGATGACTTGAAAAGGTTTCTAAAGTCTTGACTTGAGATCTTGTGTTTGTGTAAATGACTTAGATTGAAAGTGATGAGATTTGTTCCAGCGGACGACTGAATTTAAATTCTGTTTTCTGAATTTGTATGGAATGATTGAATTTATTGAAGTTGAAACTGATTATAGAAATCAAACTCATGATGCTCTTACCAAGTTTTTATCCTATTAAAACCATATTGCATTGAAAAGTCCTAGATATTTAGTTTTCTTTAAGATATTAAATTGATACTGGACTCTTGATTTGTTCTGACTTGACTTGCTGTTCTACATTTAGACTTGAGACTTGACATTAATGACATGGACTTGACTTGAAACTCGTGCCTCAAGACTTGAGCTTGATTTGGGACTTGAGCAAATTGACTTGGTCTCACCTCTGGTGACAACACAGTCTGGACATTAAGGCTGTAAAGTATCAGCAGCTGGTCCATTGACAATGAATGGAGATCTGACTTTAAGTAAGATGCTAAGTTTACTTAAGCAAAATGAAGTTGATATTCTAGTATTGCTGACAGGTGTGAAGAAGAATTTAAACCTCATTTGGGGGCAAGGTCTGTGTGTGTGTGTGTGTGTGTGTGTGTGTGTGTTACCTGCTCCAGCAGCGACAGGTGCGGCTGCTCTCCCAGCTTGCTGTGCAGCAGGGGGTTGGGGTGCGACGCCTCGGGTGACAGGTAGGGGGTGTAACCTGACAACAGGTATGACAGACAGATCCCCGATGGCCCGTTACCTAGGAAACACAGAGAGAGAGAGAGAGAGAGAGAGAGAGAGAGCGGTGAGTTCAGGTGGGAAAAGTAGACCACAGGTAGTTCTAACAAAGCAATCTGATTGGCCAAAGAGACGTTCCAACTGTGCTGATGACTCCCATAATGCTCAGCTAGCTGTAGCCTACTTGATTGGTTGCCATGGCAACACCTGCGGTAATCAGGGAGTTCATTAGTGATGTTTATCGGTCTACTTGTGCATCAATATTTTGACTCTTGTCTGTGGCTGTCATGTGATTATGATCACCTGTTAATTTATTACAACCACCTGTTATTTTCCCTCCAAGACGGTCGTGTGCTGATGGAACAGAATACTATGAAATTTCTGTAATTATTTACTGCGGAAACTAAAATTGCGTCGCGCAACTATACCATTATGCAATTAACTGTATGGTAGGGCTGGGCGATATGGTTGAAATCAATATCATGATAATCATAAGGATTTATCTCGATATCAATATATATCACGATATGGTTAATGTATGCAAAATCACGTTAAATAATCAAATTAATGTTCATCTCATTGAACCGAATGGTAATGTTAGGTGTGATGTCAAACAAAACTGAAATTTTCAAATAATATTCCTACCGTACCTCATTTTATGAGTTTTTAAGTAAAATTTGCTTGTCATCATCAATTTAGACAGCAGAAATGTGTCACGATATCAAAATATCTTCATATCATCACGATATGATTGCACTGAAAGACGATAAACGATAATATTGAATTATCGTCCAGCCCTACTGTATGGCCCTATATAATCCCCTGGAGGGCGCTCTTCACTGGGGTTAAGGGAACAGTAATTGGCTGTGCCTCCAACACAGGACGCATCATCAAAAAAAAAAAAAAAAAAGAAACAAATGGGAGTTGTGGGTCCAAAACCCCTGAAAAAAAAAGAAAAACAAGATACACAAATCACAGAATATTGCAGTATGGATGGATGAAAACCAAAAAAAGTCTGTTTTTTGTGGAATGAAAATTTGTCTTTAACTGCCCCCCCAATGCATTTTTAAGAGATACAACTATCTATCTATCTATCTATCTATCTATCTATCTATCTATCTATCTATCGCCCTCCAACTGTCTCCTTAAAGGAAAAACACTAAACGGAGAGGACTGAAAAAACATACATGACTGTGTAAACTTTCAATACAAGCTTAAAAAAATTTAAATAAAAGAAAAACTGCAGTGGTGAGGTTTTTCTGGTCTCTGACCGCTCCAAGCGGTTTGAGGATGTAAAACTGGAGC